>NC_136072.1:885555348-885744159 GCF_964261635.1 Lissotriton helveticus
ATGGGGACAATTAGACATTAGAGGAGTGATACCTCACTGCGATAGATAGCAGGAGTCCACCTCGGTATGTAAACAAAGAATACAACCTGAGTGATGTGTACTCATGTCTCGGTAATGTAACAATCACCCCAGGTATAGGGATCTTGTTGTTGTTTAACTGTTCAGAGTGGAGGGCGATCCCTGATATACCTTTCCATATCCCTCTTGGCTCCTTGTGGTAGTGCGTGTGTAGAACGGCGGCCCAGCCGTGAGAGCCGAATATTAAAACTTTTTATTTGCAGAGACATGCCTTGGAGATAGTCAGTAGCCTGGCCCTTTGGGCCTTGCTGTTTCCCGTGATTGGGTTTGGACGCATATACACAGAATTACCTCTTCATATCCCTAGGGACAGAATCATTCCCTTTTCCGCACGCAGAGGGATCACCGTTGGGTTTCTCCTTATCCTCTGGTTTATTTGACAGTATCGGTACAAATGGATAAGAACTGTCTGGCCTTCTCGGAGGAGCAGATCTCGGCCATTTTATCAGGCCCTTCGTTGATGTTAGGGGCCCCACTACGGGGATCTGTATCCGTGAGAGAGGAGTGGGAAAAATTATCCACTCTAAAGAAAAAACAAGTCCGAATAGCATTGCATGGTGCATTGATGACAGAGTACTACACGGCGGGGGTAGCACCACCTAGCCTCATAGTCAGGATTGAGCCGCGCATTTTCCTGGATGACGAAAAATTCCGCACGGATTGGAGTTTCATTGCCAATAAGTGTACCAGGGATTGGCTCATCCTCATCATTAGTACTGCCCAGCGACTGAGCGAGGAGCTCCTGAAGGAGATACTCGACTTGGAGGAAAAAATCTCAGGGGACACCACATTGGTGGACAGCAAGGAGCACCTGCAAAAAATTCAGGACGACCTTGTGGATTATAAAAACTACATGGTCAACCAGAAGATCAAAGGGTTGACAAAAAATTTAGAAAGATACACCCACGAGTGGGCTTTCCCCTACGTGAAGGAAGAATACTACCAACAAACACCTGCCCCACAGAACACCAACAACCGACACAGAGGGAGGGGAGGGAGACAACAGCAGAGACGGACACCAAATAATTGGACCTTCGATAACACCTCGAGTGAGGAAGAGGAAGAACCCCAGCAAAACAGTAGGGTGCGGTTCAACCAGCAAAACCGCCAGACAGAGGATTTGGGTACACTATTGCGGGCTTTTTTAGAACAGGGCCAGAGATCCAACCACAACAGGGGGAGGGGTGCCACAGGGCGAGGCCGAGGGAGAGGCAGCTCGACACCCCAATGGCAGACATTCTCACCCAGAGTGACCCGCAGCCGGGGACGAACGGACAATTAAACGAGAGCATTGTGGTCAATTTATCAGATCATATTTTGACACCCAGTGAAGAAAGGGTACTAAACAAAGGACTGGGGTTTGTACCCACCCCCAAACACGACTCGTTTAAATGTCGCGTGGAATTTCATGAAACGCTTAGGAAAATTAAGCTCAAGAAATTCTTCGCCCACAAGGAGAACGAACAAGATACCAATGCGTTCCGAGGCACAAATCTGAAGAGACCATCTACTTTTTGTCCGGTTGGATCCGCTGTAGGCCCTGAAGTGTTGGTCTTTGAGGAAAGAGTCTTGAGTGACATCGAGAACTTTGAAAAATCCCAGGAACATTCTCGACACTCTAACATGACTAAGGAGGATTGGGAGGCAATAAGAAGTCTTGAAAAAAATCCTACGTTGACAATCAAATCAGCCGACAAAGGGGGTGCGGTGGTGGTACTCAATACCCACGACTACGAGACAGAGGTGCTCCGCCTTTTGAGTGTCCGTACCAATTACAAACCCCTGAATAAGGACCCGGTAGATCAATTGCTTGTTACCATAAGGGAAATGGTCAACAAAGCCAAAATCAACAAATGGATCTCGGTAAAAGAAGCGGAGTTCCTGGTGAACAACACCCCCAGGACTCCAGCCTTCTATATCTTACCAAAGATTCATAAGCCGACCCGCCCCCCGCCCGGCAGGCCTATCGTGTCGGGGATTCAATCTGTGCTGGAGCCGCTGTCTCAATTCGCGGACTTCTTTCTGCGGGAGTCGGTGATCAACCAACAGTCCTTTGTTAAGGACACTACCGACGTGCTGACTATTTTGGGTAATACCCACTATGATTCAAACAACCAGTTCCTTGTTACCATCGATATTGAGTCCTTGTACACGAGCATCCCCCAGGACGCAACGCTGGTGGCAGCAGCCCGCGCACTGGGGGACCTCGAATGGCCCTATGATGCGCCCCAATCATTCATTATGGAATGCGTTGAGCTCGCTCTTACAAGGAACTATTTCGGATACAAGGACCAGATCTACCTACAAACCTCTGGAACATCGATGGGGGCCACAATGGCCCCCAGCCTGGCATGTATTTATGTAGGTAGATTTGAGGAGCACATCGTCTATTCTGATACCAACCCCTTCCAGCGGCACATTTGCCTCTGGAAGCGATATATAGACGATGTGCTCTGCATCTGGGCGGGCACTGAAGAATCCCTAGGGGAGTTCCTGGGATGGCTCAATCGTCAAGATGAGAGCCTAAAATTTACGTGGACCTACAGCCGCACCAGTGCGGTCTATTTGGACCTTGATATTGAAGCTGGACTGGAGGGAGGTCTGAACACCAGAGTACATCAGAAACCTACTGATAGGAATTCACTCCTATTATACAATTCGTACCATCCTAGAGCCCTCCGGGACAACCTTCCTGTGGGCCAATTTTTGAGGTACAGGAGGAACTGCTCCAGCACGAGTGGGTTTCTGGAGCAATCACAAGACCTGACGAAAAAACTAATACAGCGCAGTTACCCTAGTAGAGTCGTGAAGAACGCTAGAAAAAGGGCACTGAATACACCGAGGAGTGCCTTGCTGGAACATACAAGGAAAGAAAAACGAGATTGCCTCCCGGTGGTGATGACATTCGACCCCATGGCTACAAAAATTAGGCAGTCCATCAGAAAACACTGGGACTTACTATCCACCAAAGACTTCCGGATGCCACCACCAAGGTTTGCCTTTAAGAGAGCAACCAACCTTAAAGACAAATTAGTCCATACCCGCACCCTGGCACCACATAAAAGAGATTTGTCGACTTTGCCCAAAGGACACCACCCCTGTGGGACATGTTCAGTCTGTTCCCTCACCACAAAAAGCAACAGTGTGACTTTGAACACAGGGAGAGTGTGGTTCCTCAACCACTTTAGCAACTGCAACACCACGCATGTGGTATATAGATTGCTATGTTGTTGCGGTCTCCAGTATTTTGGCCTGACTACACGAAAAATCAAGGTGCGCATTCAGGAACATGTGAGTACCATCAAGGCGGGCAAACTGACTACAAAGTTGGTACAACATTGCCACAAAGAAAAACATGATTTTACGTGGACTGTGTTGGAAGTAATAAAAGGCAATCCACAGAACATGGAAACAGCGTTGCTCAGTAAAGAAGCCAGGTGGATACATAGAGAACGCAGCGATAGCGTAGGTCTCAATGAAATTCTGGAGTGGAACCGAGTGAAATAGACCATAAATGATGTACATTTTTTTGGGAGGTGCTCCTTGTTGATCAACCGTCAAACTAGAGGCCTTTTGAGGTTGCCCATATAATGCGCCTGGTGTGCTCTGTCATGAGTGAACTTTCTCGGCACTTGATTATGTTAAGGGGCGATGAGAGATAATGAGAGGCCATCTAGACCGTGCCTAATGACACCCCTGTTTCCGATGAGCTCTAGTTACATCTCAAAATTCCAGCTTATTGGTTAAATTATGTGCCTGGATATACTTGCAGACACCGATGGTGGATACTTGCGGTAATTGGTACAGTCCCACAGTAGATCGCAATCTGTTGACCATTTGCTGGATGTTGTACATAGCGTGTTTGGCGCTTATTCTTACCGTGGCTGCGGGTATATTCTATAGGGTGCGCGACTATCTTTGGCAATGGTTCCGTAGGCGACCTCTTTGAGGGTCCTGCGGTGAATATCCAAAAATAAATAAACAAAATATAAAAAACTTTTTGGGCATGTATAAATTTTGGCAGGCAGCACTGTGATGTTACATGAATATTTCCCGGCACTTTGGAGATATGTGTGGACACCAGGGTAATGGAATTCCAGCATTTGACAAGGGACTAGTACCGCTCTAATATGGCGCCTCCGTCCGTGGCTGTATTACTTGCTTAGGCGCATGCGCGGTCGTCCACCTGACCGGACTTCGCCAGGCTGGTAATAAAAAACAAACGCCGGCTTGGGCGCGGCGTTCCTGGGATGAGATACAGTCCCGGTTTCCAAGTGTACGGTGAGGAGTGGGGGAGAGTAAGCGGTTGCACAAGCATTAAGCCTTGCTGATGGGGATTCACTTTTAATTGACCTCGTGTACTGGCAATGGGGAATCAGGCATTGCGATGTATGTGGTGTGGAAAACAGAGTACTCGCGCACTTTTGACTAAATGCGTGAGTAGGGGTGATACGGTCATGTGGGCCCCTTTACCCTGTAAATGATAAAAGCCGACACTGACGCGCAATTCTGTAGTATAAGGCCTGTCAGTGTTATCATTTCCTGAGTTGCAATGCCCATTTGAGAGTGTGTGTCAACAATGCGAGTAGAGCTGGCAAACGACGAAAATCGACACTGACGCACAATCCTGCATTAAAGGGTTTGGCAGGTTTAATTGTGTCCAGAGTTGCCAGGCATCCATGGATTATGGGCCAGAAAGGGCGAGTAGGGGTGTCACGGCGTGCATGTCCTCAGAATGATTGGAGTTGACACTGCGGTGCAATGTTGGTGCCTAAGTCGCGACAGCTCTAGAATGTCTGTTTTCTCCCCCTTTCTTTCATTTGTATAGATTGCTACTTCAATCGTTTTTAAACGAGTCAAAGCGTGATTCGGCCAGCCGGTATGAGCGGTCCATGCTGGTCAGGGGTAATTATAAGTATAGATATATGCGCTTAACCATTACTTGAGTGTGGAAACCCATGAATTTATACTGACTATTGGGCATGTTTTTGGTTTTTATCTTTGTCTCAATGCAATAGTGTCCAGAAAGGATGTGCAAAAAATTGGTGCAGTGACCGAGTGTTTAAATACCCTGATGAATCTGCCGAAATCAATGGGGCAGTGAAACATGTCGGTATCAGGTACTGGTAGGCGACACTAAGCTACCAACCTTTGTTTTAACTCTTCAGCTCACACTGATACGAAGAATAAAGTTATTGAGTGGGTGTGGCTGTCGATTTTATGTCACTCCGTCCTGTATGAGTTAATGTTGTTATACTCTTTATGTTGCACCTTTACACGCATTTCAGTTTATGTGTTGTATCTATTTTGTTTTCTTTCTGGATTGGAAGGCAACCGATGATGAGAAAGGGGCATTGAGTTGGTAACATCTGCCAACATCCCCGAGGGTGTTCGCCCGTGAGGTGCCTTCCTTTCCACCACACATTTTTTCCTTTCAAAGTGTGCGCACAAGTGGTGAAGTGTGGTTAGATGTGTTGTCAGTATAGATGGCAGACATCTGTTGAACATCATACTGGACACTATGTGAATTGAGACAATAGTATTTGATTAACTGTTTGGAACCATAAAGTGGATGGGGACAATTAGACATTAGAGGAGTGATACCTCACTGCGATAGATAGCAGGAGTCCACCTCGGTATGTAAACAAAGAATACAACCTGAGTGATGTGTACTCATGTCTCGGTAATGTAACAATCACCCCAGGTATAGGGATCTTGTTGTTGTTTAACTGTTCAGAGTGGAGGGCGATCCCTGATATACCTTTCCATATCCCTCTTGGCTCCTTGTGGTAGTGCGTCCCTTCTGAAACACACCAATACTCCTCCTTTTGTTACACATCTGATTGCCTAACATCACCCGATCAGGACCCTCATGTCCCCAATCTCAACTTCCTCTATTTCCTTGTCCTCCTCATAATCCAAATTGTCATCCTCAAACCCAACCAGCTCCCCAAAACCAGCAGCACCCCTGCTAGTACTTGGCTGCTCTCCATTGCCATCTCCTCCATCCAAGTCCAGACGTTGACGTCTTGTCTCCCCCGATGTCAAGCAGTATGCTCCAGGCTTAGCTGTCTTTTCGGACCGGTGCCCAGTTGGTGCCCGGGCCACCACCAGAGACTGGAAACCACTGGCTCTCACCTCATAATGCGGTTATGAGCCATTCTCTCCAAAGCTGCCCAGCCTTGAGGATTTGTCACACGCAGCAGGCCCCCCAGCCACCCTGGGCTGTTCTGTCACAACCTCACCAGCCTAATTAGACAAGAACACCCACCGACCCCTGGGGTGAATCCACCACCAAACTTATAACACATACATCCGCAGACCTGCCCCCCTCTATGCTCCCAAACTGATTACCTACAAGCTGGTGCACCACCCCATAATCCTCTTCCCATCCTTGGACCATATTCAGGATGGAACTTACCCATCTAGGCACGATGTTCTGTGAGAAATGAGGAATAGCAACCTCATCTAAAATATCAACTTGACTTTTAAAAACCTGTCCACCCTCCCAAACTCATCTTCCTCCCACATTCCAACCTGGAAACCTCATCTCCCTGCTTGTTCGAGCCTACCACCCCACCCTCATGGATGAGGACTCATCCCGCCCACCAATGGTCTCTCATAATAGCTGCCCAGCCTCCTCGCCCGCCGTGGACCTCCTACCACCCGTACAACGCACCCCCAACCCGCACATACGAAAGCACACCCTCATGCTCACCATCATCAATAACCACAGCAGGTATAGAAAGTGCCCACCTGCCGCTTGCACTTTTTTTCGTCAAAATGTTTTCTGTTTCACCGAAGGTGAGTAGTAGGCTAAAATGGCAGCTGCCACGCCCCCACAAGACGCTCACTTAGGGTGTTCTATATTAATCCATGCCTGTTCTAACATTCCCTCCTGCAATACCTCATCTCTACCCTCACCATGGAGTATCTTCAAAGACTTCATTACTGTGCCCACTCCTGCAATATCCCCAAACTAAAATTAACTTAAACCAGCTACCAAATGGATTTGTTAGCACTTTGGCCTACCTAGATGACAACTGCTAACCCCGTTCTACACCTGGATGTGACAATGGCCAAACAGGCCGCCAACACCCTCCTCATTAACTAAATATCCCACTAGACCACCCACCCACCTAATCAGACCAATCCGTGCCCTGGAGCATTGCTGGAATGCACCACGATACCAGACTAGCCTGGAGGGAGACCGGGCAAGCCTATCTCCCCCAACCACTTTTGTCACTGTAGAGAAAGGAAGTATCTTTCATCGGATGTGAGCAATGTGCCCTCAAAGTAAAGGGAGTCAATGGGTTTTGTCGGCTGACACATTGCCTCATGCTGTATGTCGTGGTGGGAGGATGCAAAATGTGAATAACAATTTAATAGACAAATTGATGATGCCTCATGATCAAAAGGTCCTCTGTGGAAGTATATTATGTATGATTTCATGGAAACCAGATAAACTACAGCTGTTTCAAACGCCATTCCTGATAAAAACAAAATTCAGACTGAGAATGTGACTGCAGCATTGGAAGTCTACTGTCCCTTGCAGAACTCCATCCATGCAGTCACCCCGCCCCCCTTACAGGAGGTCACAATATTACTCCTACTTCATTCATAGTCATGTGGCAGAAGGTCTTGTGACAGACCTCTTGTGTATATATATTTTGCGGTGCAATGGATATAGCAACCTACAGACCAGTTTGCAATCCAGTCAATGTGCAGTAGGCACATCCTCATTTGCAAACTGTCCTTTGCACGTTCCAAGATTCCAACTAACCCAAATGTATACCTTTTCTTTTATTTTTAGACTTTGGAAATTATAAATTGCATTTCTAAACAGGCTCCACTAGCCTTAAAATGACTCCTGGTACTTTGCATCGAAGGTGTACAACTAAACTTACCAAAACTACTCTAGAGTGAAAAAACATCATTCAGTGTCACTCTCTCTTACCAGTTTGCTCTCTTTCAGCAGACATGCAGATATCTAATAGTTCTCTATGTTGTACTGGATCTCAAATCACACCGTGTCTGGAGCATTAGGCTCTGAAATGATCTAGCGTGGTTTTCATCTCATTTTGGAGTCCTACACATTGCCCTTTTCTACATCCCAACAACTCATTTTCCTTAAAGTTAAACACCATGTGTTAAAAAAGAAAATTAACGTTTTCACAAACTTTTATTTTTCTAGGATTAAGCAGTGGCCCCAGGGATTACTGCCCACTCCTAAAAAGCGTTTTTTCAATATTCACAAATGAGCAAGCACCCCTTGTGGAACCTTTCCCATATGCAAACGAGTGGCCACCTTTTTTGATGTGTTGTTGAAATAGTAATGTATTGTGACTGGATTTCGGTCACAAAACAACAATGTATACTATAAAGAATGTGTATTTCCAAAAATACTGTATGAGTATGTTTTCCTTTGCAAATTTAACAATTCCGAAAATTCCTAATTGTTAAATGAGCTTAGTACACTTCGTTGTGCGTTGTTTAAGAGTAAGCACCATCGACTTAAGCTCAGGGTGACAACTAATGTATGGTCTTCACTAAAGAATTTTTTAATTATTAAATCTAGAAGTAACCTCAACAATTTCTGACTAGGAAGGTGTTAGGGGTAAAAGACGGAGCAATTACTTTTCTAGCACTGATAACTTCGTCCTTAACCTCCAATTGTGTCCTCTTCAGTATTATGCCCAATGGCCCATTGTGAGGCTGAATTAACAGTGGAAGCACATATGCAGAGGATTACATGGAGGATGTACTAGACACAAAAAGGTTTGCACTTTACTTATCTCTCTGGCAGTTATGCTAGATTTTAGGATTAAGAAAATTAGGTTTGTAGCTTGTATGGCGATAAATACACATGCTTAACATGCTTCTGCCATCTAGTATTGAGTATAGAGTTGTTTTTGTTTTTTATGTTTGAAAAGATTTATTGAGAATAATAATGATAACAATTGACACCAGCAAAGGAGAGTAGAAAGTATACAAGTCAAATGAAAGTAACAACATTGCTAATGTCAAACTAAGTAACTTAAAGCATGTTATGGTATTTTGAAGGGGAAAAGAAAGGGGAAAGGGGAGGGGGTGAGAGAAAATAAACTATAACAAAACAATGCTATAGAAGGTAACGGCAAAGAAAGAAATGGTACAAGTAATAATCGAAAATTGTATACCATATACAAAACAATGCAATAAATAAAAGCTGTAAAACAGTATTGAAATACACAAGAAGGAGAGAGTAAAATCATTCAAGGGGGTTTAAAAGTTTCGGAATTAATAAGGACCGGTTTCTTTTGAGCTAAATGATCTAGGTATGTGGTAAGAGGTAACCAATACAGGTCAACATTACGAGAAGGTTTATAGGAGGAGGTGAAGGAGACATCAAGTCTATGAAAATGACATAGAGTTCCACCAGTGTTGAATGGAAACATTTGTAAGAGATTTCCAGTTAGAATATATATGTTGAAATGCGAGTGCAAGCATAAGATCAAAGAGACCTTGTGAGTGTGGGGGAAAAGTTAGAGAATCTGAGAGACTACCGAGAAAAAGAAGAGGAAGTGAGTATGGGATAGAAAGTGAGAAAACATGGGAAATGCAAGACCAAACTTGTTTCCAAAAAGTAGAAAACCTAGGACAGAAAAAGAACATATGTAGAAGATCAGCATTAGGTGATTTACAGGTCCAACAGTTAGAATCAGAGGAAGATTTGAAACGAGAAAGGGAAAGAGGAGAAAGATAGAGTCTGTGATATAGAAAAAAGAGAGACTGAGTGAGAGATGCAGATCCAGAAATCTTCAAGGATTTAGACCAGAGCTTATCCCAAAGGGAAATGGGCCAAGTGCATTCCAGATCCGTTTCCCAGGAAAGTTCCAATTTAGACTGTTGACAGTCCAGATTAGGAGAAGAAAAGAATTTATAAATAAGAGACGCTTTAGAGCGAGTAGTACAAGAAGATGAGGAGGAGTAGTAGTAAGGGAAACTGAGGAAGGAAGAGAATATTAACAATCAAGAATGATTTCCATAAGAAGAATATATTTCTGTAGAAAGGAACGAGGACAATGAAATTGAAGTTGAAAATGGGGAAAGGAGCAAGGCAATACACCATCGAAGAGCTGGCGGATCCATATGATACCCTTAACTCTCCAAGAGAACCAACAAATAGGCCTATTATGTTAAAGAATAAGTGAATTATACTAGATGGGTAAATTTTGAAAGGATTCGCGCGAGATAAACGATGAAGAAAATAAAGGTTAAAGAAGTGAGGAAGTATGCTTAAACAAGGGAAGCGAATCATAAGGGGACTTAAAGGAGAAACGCACTATTTCTTCAAAAGAAAAGGGCGATAAAAAGGATTGTTCAATACATAGCCAAAGTGGAGAGTAGGGGGAAGATTCCGATGAGAGCCATCGTGAAGCTTGACGGAAAGAAAAGGATTTGTGATATAGGCGAAAGTCTGAGAAATTAACTCCACCATTCGATTTAGGTCTGCGAAGAGATAGGAGAGAAATTCTAGATTTTTTATTTTTCCAGAGAAATTTTGAGATAGAGAAATCAATACGTTTGAAATACAGGGCAGGAATATGTACAGGTAACATAGAGAGAATATAAATAAGAATAGGAGCGATCATCATCTTAATGGAATCAAGTCGACCCCACCAAGAAAGAAAAAGAGGGTTCTAAGAAGAAAATAACTGATCAATTCCAGAAAGAACAGCAGACATGTTTAATTTAACGGAGGAAGAAATAGAGTTGGAGAACCAGATACCAAGATATTTAATCTTAGTGTTATTCCAGGCAAAGCCAGTGGAAGAAAAGAAATGAGGAAGACAAAACTTAGTTAGAGGAAGAATGTATGTTTTATCTGAGTTGATCTTATAACCAGAAACAAGGGAGAATGCTTCAAATTCAGATAACAAAGGGGAGAGAGATGATTCCGGGTCTGAAATAAACAAGAGGATGTCATCGGCATATGCAGAAAGTTTTAATTGATGGTCACCATAGGAAAAACCGGAAATGGAAGTATTTTGACGAATGGAGGACAAAAAAGGTTCAAGGGCCAAAACAAAAAGAAGTGGGGAGAGAGGGCAACCTTGACGAACTCCTCTTTGAAGAATGAAAGAAGAAGAGAGTTGGCCATTCACAAGAACAGAAGCTTTGGGACAAGAGTATAATAAAGAAATAAGAGAAATAAATTTGGAGCCGAAGCCATGCCACTTAAGTGAAGCAAATAAAAAAGACCAATCTATTCTGTCAAAAGCTTTTTCAGCATCGACAGAAATAGCAGCCAAATGTATGGAAAGAGAAGGGTCTTTATTTAATACGTTCAGAAAAAGACGAGAATTATCAGAAGTGAGTCTCTCTTTAATAAAACCGCACTGTTCTTTTCGAATAAGGTGGGGCATGAAAGAATCCAAACGCAAGGCAAGTAATTTAGCGAAAAGTTTATAATCCACATTGACTAGCGAAATGGGTTGATAATTTTTACAAAATTTAGGGTCACGACCTTGTTTTGGAATAAGACAGATGGTGGCATCTTGAAAGGTACCTGCAGCCGTACCAGAGGAAGAAAAGGATTAAAAAAGCAATAAAAGTTTAGGTAATAAAAGGTCAGAAAAATGTAAATAAAACTCCACCGGGAAGCCATCAGGGCCAGGAGTTTTACCCTTAGTGAGGGAAGAAAGAGCCGTAGAAATGTCATGAAGGGAAAGATCAAGGTCAAGGGTTGAAAAATTAAGGTGAGATGTAGAGGGTTTAGGTAACTTTTCAAAGTAGGAGTGAATCATAGAAGAAGTAAGAGGGGATTCTGGAGTGTAAAGCTGTTGATAGAAAAGTTAGAATTGTTCAAGAATATGTTTATCCGTATGGAGAAGAACATTGTCAGAGGAAAAGATGGATTCAATGGAAGTACGCTCCTTACGAGATTTAAGGTAGTTAGCTAAACGTTTCCCAGATTTGTTACGACCCCCATAATAATGCCCACTACTACGAAGAACAATGGAGGAGGCATTATCTGTGGTAAATTTGTTGAAAGAAATCTTCGCACGTAAAAGTTCTGGGGATACACAGTTATCGTTAGAGGTATAGAATTGATGTTCTCATTTTTTAATATATGCGAGAGAAGACTTATGTTTTTGAAGAAATTGTTTCTTTTTCCTAGAGACAAAATCAATAATAAATCCTCTTGCAGTAGCTTTAAAAGAATCCCAGAGCATAGAAGGAGGAGTGCTGGGAGTAGGGTTAGTTTGAAAGAATTCATTAGTGAAAGTTCGAAATGAAGAGGAAAAAATAGGGTCAGTGAGAAGAGCAGAATTAAAGCACCAGTGAGAGGGCTTGGGAAGAGGAGGAAGTAGATCAATATCAGTTATAATGGGACCATGATCCGAAATAACAATAGGTTCAATAGAGGAAGATAAGAGATTTTGAGTGAGAGACTGAGAGAGAAAAATATAGTCTAATCTAGAAGAAGAAGCATGAGGGTGTGAGAAAAAAGAATAATCCAGCGCGTCTGGATGCCTGAGTCTCCAAGAGTCGGAAAGATGTGATTGAAGTTAAGTGTTCAAGAATTGCTTGTGAGGTTTGTGGAGGATGAAGCGAACAGTGAATTTGTGATCAAGGAATGGATCTATAATCTGATTACCGTCTCCTCCTAAAAGAAAAAAAATCATCTTTGTGTTGTTTTCCTTTTGCTTGTAATTAAAGGCCAAAACAAACAATCAGGTTGAGTAGGACCATAAATATTAAAAACAGTTAGAGGAATAGAGTTAATCAGTAATTTAACCAAAATCCATCTCCCGTCCGAATCTTTTTCTTCAAATAATACCTTACATTTAAATTTTGTATGAATTAAAATAGCAACTCCATTTTTTTGTTGGAAGAGGGAGAAAATAAAACTGTACCCACCCAATTTCTTTTTAACTTAAGGAATTCAAGATCATTAAGGTGAGTCTCCTGTAAAAGAGCAATATCAGGGGTATAGGAGGATAAATGAGAAAGTACTCTCTACCGTTTAATGGGGTTAACAAAACCTTTTACATTCCACGAGATAACTCTAAATTTGCAAACAAGATAAATATAATAACATTAAAATTTGCGAAAAAGTATGTAAACATCATAAAGCCGAAAAGAGAAAACAACAAGAAGCCAGAAAAAAGAAAATAGGATCGAAGAAAAAAGAGAAAGGAAAGGAAAGAAGGGAGGAAAAAAAGAAAGTAGAAGCAGAAACAGTGCATGAAAGAAAAAAGGAGAATTGGATTGGATAAAGAGGGATTGCAAGAAACATCAGGAGAAGGATAAATTTGAAGGAAAGCAAAGGAAGGGGAAAGAGCAAGGGAGAAAAAGATGAAGGAAGAGAAGAGACAGTACATATCCAAAAGGATGACTGAAGTGAACATACCTGAAGGGGAAAACAAAAGGAGAGATGGGGTAATGGCGACACTCAACAAGACGATCCACCCGAAGAACTGGAGTCCAACCGCACCAGGACACAAATAGGAAGCCAAGAGATAGGAGCCAGACAAATTAAGGGATCAAGGGACACGAATTTGCGTAGGAATATCTGAAGACAAATAATAATAAGAAAACAACATAGGAGAGAGCAATACAATGGAAACAACAAGCAAACAAATATAACAAAGTGTTCAAAAAATGTCTCATATTAAATCTAAAAAGAAACAACAACAGGAAAACTACAAGAAGAAACAGGAAAATAAACAAATGTAAATGTCAGATCAATTAGCCAGTAGGAGGAGTAGAGGTATCCATGCTGCTGTTAGACTGAATGTGAATGAAGTTCTTAAGTTCATTAGGATCCAAAAAATTCCAAGTATGATTCTGATGAGTAACCTTGAAGGTGCATGGATGGAATAAGCTGTATCTAGCACCAAGAGATCTCAAAGGAGCACGAAGATTCAGGAATGTATTTCGTCGAGTTGCAGTAACATTGGAGACATCCTTAGAAAGAAACACTCTCTGACCAAGCCAGGAAACTTGACGCTTGGCTCTTGCTGCAGAAAGGACAGAAAATAAGTCTGTAAATTTCAAGAATAGAATAATGACTCTGCATGGTTTTGATGAAGTAGATGAACAAGGACCAAGTCTGTGAGCTCTCTGAATACTAAGAGAAGTAGTAGGAGGCATATGTAGTAATTAAAAAAGAGGTGAAAAAAGTCACGGGATCATCACTCTCTAGGGATTCAGGTAATCCATAAATACGAAGGTTGTTTCTCCTGTTTCTGTTTTCTAAATCCTCTGTATGTTGCTGAAGAGTCTGGACAGACTTTTCCAAAGCGGAGATTCGTTGAGAATTGGTTTGAATATCCGTAGCTTGTTGTTCCACAGAGGTACGCCTGCTGTCCATGGAAGACCATTTTTCTTTCAAGAGCTGCATATCACTACTAGTCTCCTCTACAAATGGACGTAAGGTGCGAATTTCCTCCAAAATTAACTCCGTAGAGATAGTAGAGGATGATTTGTCAGGAGAGGGAGGATCATGTTTCAAGCGCTTGGTCGATGTAATAGGAGGAGAAGCTTTGGTAGATGTAGATTGAGTAGAGGAAGAGCGATTAGGTGTTACGCCAGCCATTTGTGATTCAGCAAGAGGAGAATTTGGGATTGAGGAATAAGACCCTCGGGCAGAGTTGGAAGGCACAAAAACAAATTTGGGGTTGCGCAATTTTCCCATAGACGTGAAGTACA
The DNA here is from genome assembly GCF_964261635.1 of Lissotriton helveticus. Classification (NCBI taxonomy): domain Eukaryota; kingdom Metazoa; phylum Chordata; class Amphibia; order Caudata; family Salamandridae; genus Lissotriton; species Lissotriton helveticus. Next base: position 885,570,127 of record NC_136072.1, read on the forward strand.
GTAAATGTGGACTGAAAGTCAGAGCAGTGAGAAAAGGATAAAAATAAAGAATTGATCTACAACCTGGTCACAAAAATGAAGTGACTAATGCAGCACACCCCTGGAAGGTAGCATCCGGAAAGTGGTGTAGACGTTCAAAATAATGATTTTCCTGAGGGAAGAAAGGCAGACGGCAATAACAAATAGTCACTCACAAAATGTCAGAGGCAACTCAGTTATCTGTGGTGCAGCACACAGAAGGAAGAGGTCGACTGAGGAAATACAGTATCAAATTGCGATGTCAAGCCAGAAATTTACGTCCGAGAAATATACATGAGGCTCATGAGTTGATGGCTGGAAACACAGCGAGTGTACAAGTACTTACAATGGCGTCACTATTGAGGAAAATTTAATGATATAACCAAAAAGTAGGCAAAGCATCCTGTAAAGTATTAAAGGTAACACAGGCAATGCTGAGGAGGTTGAAAAACAGCATGAACAGAGGGGCTAGCATATGTAGGGCTTATTCCAAAACGCACTAATTCTATCAAATTCCGACATATTCACTCGTGCTGTGGAAAGCTTCAAAATTGCGGCTAATGACACTGGAGGAAACGCGAGTGAGATAAAATTAAGCTCAACGCGCTGGAAACTCAAAAACGGTCTCACTCTGTGTTCCAGGCATTCCGCTACACATCCTTGCTGACAGGATCCCACAGGCACAATAGTAACAGGAATAACGGCGCCGAAAGTACGCTCCGGACTGCACTATTTCTGATGCAAAAGCATTGCTACTTGTCAGCTGGGGTGCGCAATATATGTAACGCAGAACTCTGGCACTTGGCAGCTCAGCAGGTGGCTTTCAGCAGTTGGCTGTCCACAGGGCAGCACAAATATTCTGCAGAAGGGCTGTGTTGCTTTGTTGCATTACCGAGCTGCATTAATTCCCATGGAATTCCACTCATAGTGTTCATAATTACGCTGCCTGTAGTATAGTGGGAACTGACACATTGCACAGGACACATTTGGAAATAGTACTTCACAGGATTCTCTACCAGGTCTGCAATGTGTCCCACATGTAGGGCACTCTTCAGTAGCAGTGTCAGTCTTTACGCGCTAATGCCGTCATAATCCGACATATTCACTCGCGCTGCGGAGGGTTCCAAAATGGCAGTTAATGAAGCCGGAGGAGACGCGAGTGAGATAATATTAAGCGTGACGCGCTGGAAGCTTCAAAACGATCTCACCCTGTGCTCCAGGCATTCCGCTACATATCACTGCTGACAGGACCCCAGAGTCACGAGAATAGCGGGAATAAATTGTTGAAGAAAAGGCCGGTGCGGCGGAGCTATTCCTCAGGCGGCCATCTTGAACGGTGCCGTAACCACGCCCCCCTGCAAGTTGTTTTTATTTGAAGAAGTCTCCTCTTCGTGTACATTGTGCATGGGCACTGAATCCATGTTAGGTTATTTTTTACGCAGTCTGATTCGGTGCACACCAAATGAGCTTCGAAATCGTTGTGCCCTGAACACGCCAGTCCCATTCGGGATTCTTTTCAGCCCACGTTGGATTTGATTAAATTCAGGTGCCTTAGGCTCCCTGACACATGAACATTATCAGCAGCACTGAAGACCGTGATCGACTCCCCAAGTCACCAAGAGCCTTGCTCCCCGCAGGGGCCAAGAACTGCATCAAGTCCTTACACACCTGAGAATTCGGCAATAGTGATGGATCGGACAACCTTTCAGGACTGTCCTTGCTGACTTTCAAAATATCCCAAGGCCATTCAGCATGAGGTCAGCAATCTGTTCCTGTCCCTCAACACAATGACTCTGTCCGTTATGCCTCACCTCTGACCCTCTGATATTGAATGAAACGACACTGGCCACACAGGAGGAGGCAGCACATGGACACCTCAGACATCTGCCGCAAAAAAGATCCCCTTTGTGCTGAAGAACAGGAAGAGACTGGCATGTCTGGTCTACTGGCCATGCAACAGTCAAAACCATCACCCAGTCCAGAGATTGTGTCAAGTTAGCCGGTGACCAACAGATGGAGGATGTGGCAAAGACACCTAAGCCTGACCTCACATGAAGACTGCGCAGAGTATAACTTTAGCTACTGAGGCCCATGTCGCAAAGCTAGAGACACACAAGAAGTCCCATCCCAAGGCAGAGCAGCCCTCCAGAGGAAGACTGGAATTGAGCCCTGAGCATAAACGCCTAGAAAATACAAGCCAAGGGCCCCTACTGCTTTCAGGTTCTGTTTGGCACTTACAGAAGGTTTCAGAGCCCGGCCGAAGCTTTGACCCCCATCAGCCGTCGAGGCACTGAAAACCATCAGTCCCATGCGAAGCCCAACACTGAAGGCTTCATCAGTGTTGGTGTACAAGACCCCAATATGCAGAAATCTGCCTGCACTCCAAAACCTTCCTTGACATGGAACCCAAACTTCATCAATGCCCAGAGACAAGGATGTTAGGACCCCACCCAAGGAGAGGCTGTAGAAGAAACTGAATGCCTGACAAAAGCACCATTCATCCACCCATTCACAGGCAATTACAGTGAAACTGCCTCCACTGCCCCCTCATGAACCTCTTCCTCCAAAGAGGAGACTGGCTTTTGTGGGCAAACCATTTCCAGGCTTCCCTCCCTGAGCTGACACAAAAGAAGTGCAAGGACCGAAGCACCAACCATATGCCATACAGCCCCACCTACACCACCTCTAAATCCTCTTCCCTGGCCCACACCACAGTCATTCCCACTAGAGTCACTAAAGAGGCCCCCCCCTAATCATTTTCAGAGCCAGGTAACCCTCCTGGCTGCCATCAGGACAAGGGCACACTGATGATTCCTCAGATGATTACAATATGGATCCCCATGATCCCAAATTAGAATGTTGCCGAGTTAGGGAATCACTGCCAGATGACATCATAGGTCATGCATAGGGAGGCATCCTTTCACAGGGCTGACATGCATGTCACACAGGAGAAGGAGAACTTTCTTGTGGAGATGCTCTCCAAATCTGAGTGTACTGTTCTATTCCCCGCCAGGCTCAAGGGCATCCTAACACATTTTCCTGGCAAGTTCAATGAGCCTGTTAAGACCAGGGTCAACAAGAAATTCAATCCCTCTCCCAGAAACCCAACATATATTAAGGGGCAGGTTCTACTCAACTCCCTAGTGATGCTCACGCACCAGAAGTGCGCCTTTGCCGTAGGCCACTGAAGATGCTCCTCCTCCAGACATGGGAAGCAAGTAGACTGATACATCAGGCAAGAGATTGACAGTTGGAGCAGCAACCCATTGGCAGATATCCAATTCAGCGTCACTCCTGCCATACACTGACAGGACACAATGGCAAGAGAAGCCATTTCAGAGCAGTACAGGAAGCGTGGCGAATATCATCTCCAATGCCAGCATCTACTGTGCTTTGGATGCAGAAGACACAGTCTCCAAGAACAGCAATGCCAGCCTCATACTCCGCCACCATGCTGGCTCCGTATCTCAAGTTTAAAGCAGAGGACCAGGTCGTAACCTCAACCTCCCATTGAATGGGAGCACCTTTCCGGTCCACAGGACCGCAAAGTCCATGGGAGCACTTAAGATAACCCTATACAGGGTTCCTTTCGAAAGCAATAGCCTGAGGAGCAAAGATCACCTCTCCCAAGAAGTCCCACTCATGCCAGAGGTTGCTGCAGGCTTACAACAACAAGCCAGATGGTGTTACAGTAGAAGCTCCCACAAGCTCCTACAGTGGTAATAGGGGGGTAAAGGGCCAAGGAAAGAACTGCGATCTCCAAACAGGGACTTGCCCTGCACCTATGATCCTTGCCACCTTTCTCGCTGGGCAGAAATTATGTCCAGTAAGTAGGTCCTGGTCATAGTCTAGCACTGCTATTCCTTCAACCTACACAACCACTCCCAACATTCCTCTCCACACACATACACTCAGGAAAGAATACCTCTCCCTCATATAGAAACAGCACCCTGCAACACCAGGGGGATTGACATTTACTCTACTCTCTATTTACTCTCACTACTTCCTCCTCCCCAAGAAGTATGGCTCTCTAAGGCCCATCCATGATTTAAGGACTCTCAACCGTTATATCCTAGCTTAACATTTCTGCACAACAACTCTGCGGGAAGTCATTCCCCTCCTTCAACAGCATGAAGGAGCCCAACCACAAGAACACCTGTTTCCACATCTCAATCCACATTGACAGTACCTTTGCTTTGTGGTTAGTGGACAACATTACCAGTTCAAATACTTCCTTTTCAGCTCACCATGGCTCCAAGTGTCTTTACATAGTGCATAGCAGTGGTGGTTGCACAATAACAAAGGAAAGTCATTTATTACTTTATCTACCTACAGGATTGACTGATCAACAGCAGCAGCAAGCTATAGTTCCTAGCACACACCTAGACAGTGCTGTCCTTTCTCCACATTCTGGGCTTTACCATAAATGCTACCAAGCCCCACTTGAAGCCTCATTTTTGGCTATCTTTTTCTAGGATCTGTATTGGACACAGTCATGGGTAAAGCTTAAACCATGCAACAAAGAGTAGCAGGCTTTCATCACCTGCTTCCACATTTTCAGCCCAATTGTCCGCTCACAGTACGTACTGTCATGCGCCTTCTAGGAGTGGTGGCCTACTGCATCGCCATTGTTCCTGATGCAACGTTTCACATGTGTACCCTCCAGGAGTGCCTCGCAGCTGAATAGTCTCAAGCAGTGGGTCACTGGGAATATCTAATGTAGGATAGACCAAGGCACATCACTCCCTGCAATGGTGGAACAACAACTGTGTGTGGAAAGGCAGTTCTTTTGCAGACCTTGTACCACACATGCCCATTACATAGATGCCTCTGTCACAGACTGGGGCACGCACCTAAGTAACATGACTGTACAGGGAATGTGCCCCTTCCACAACAGAATTGCTACATCAACTGCTTGGAATTGGTAGCCATTCACTTAGCTCTGAAGGGTTTTATACAAGTAATTCAGGGCAAAGTGGTCTTTGTCAAGATAGATAGGAAAACCACCTTTTACCACATGCAGAAGCAGGGCAGCACACATTCTCCTCAGCTCATTCGCTTAACCCAGGGGATTTGGCATTAGGCACTCTCCCACAACATACACATCATGGCAGAACATCTCACAAGGGCAGACAGTAACTTTGCAGACCTGCACAGCAGGACTCATGAACAAGTCCACGAGTTGGAACTCCATCCACAGGTCTCTCACAGATACTTCCAACACTGGAAATGCCATAGATAGAGCTGCTCACCACCCCAAGCTCTTCCCCCAGTTACCCAGATCCACAGTCCACGGGGAATGTACTATGAATCATTAAGTTAGGGATATTTGCCTATGCTTTTGCACCACTCCCACTGCTTCCCTCCTTAGTGACAAAATTGAAGCAAACATCACTAACATGCAACCCAGTAGAACCACCCTAGGCCAGAAAGTCCTGGTTCTCCACCCTCCTTGAAATGTCCATCATCACTCACAAGAGTCCCGCTTCCCACTCGGGCAGGACCTTCTCACACAGAGGTGAGGGCTGAGTAAGGCATTCAGATCCTGGACAGCTCAGGTTTGTGACCTGAGGTCCTAGTATTCCGGTACCTCAATCCTCCTCAGTCCTTCACAGCAAACACCCCACTATATTTTGTAAGGCATCCATCTGAGCAACACCATACACCTTTACCAAGCACTACTGTGTGGACATGCTAGCCCACCAGAAGGCCATGGTGGGCCAGAGGGTATCAAGAACCTTTGTTTAAGAAATCTGCATCATCCGCACACTAGCCACTGCTTTCAGAGGGCAATGCTTCAGAGTGTATGCCAAGCATGTTTATCTACAGCACACATGATACAAAATGAGAATACATCTTACTTTGTATGCATCTCCGAAGCCTGGATCTTTTGCTGAAACCTTGTTTTCTTAGTTTGACTGCACATTGAGGTTCATGCACCTTACCTCCATTCACACATCTATACATACTCTCACCCGCTGGGCTAAAAACAATTTAACATGCAGTTTGTGCCCATGTACAATGTACACTAAGAGAAATCACACCACCTCTTGTGACTCACGACTCTTTGAACACAAGGTCTGAGCCCAACACTAGATGGCAGGAATATGGTAAGCATGTGAATCTATAGCACTGTAGTATAAGGAGGAGTGTTTTAGGATCTTGACCTCCTGCCTAAACACTTAACCATCCTTCACCATTTTTAATCCTGACCCTAGAACACACGAATAAAGCACTAACGGGTATCTAGCAGCGAGTTTTAACGAGCACATCCTAACTGCACTTTTTGTCTATCACTTATCCAGTCCTTTAGGACAACACATATTGGTGTGATCACTGTCTGTCACTTTTGTGTTGATCTGTGTTTGTCTTTAGAGTGTTTTTGTGTTCCCCCTCCCTATGCTCCGCCCCCTGCGTTGCTACGCGGGGGCGTATTGTAAGCAGACCCGATGATGAGGCATGTCACACACATAGTGTGTGAGTGAGGGCAGTTTTTTCAAATTATTTTGATTTTCTTTCAGCCCTTTGTTATGTCTTTCATTGCTTCTTTTCTCCCCACCCCTCTACGTGCTTGTATTATTGTTTAGGGGGTTCAGGGTGGTGGAGTACACTAATTGACCCTCTCCCCTCTTTTGTGTTTAATAATCTATAGCACTGCACACTACAAACAGATGCTGACATGGCAAGTAGCATTTTGCTTTTCAAGGTTGAATTACTTATTTGGAGTCCTGACAAGGGCAGGTGTTGTCAACAAATTGATAATCTGAGAGAGCTATAGATTAGCAGTGGTTCTTACTGGACAGATGAAATGTGTTCTTAGGACCTCCCTGTAAAAAGAATAATGTTACCTTTTTTATTATCTTGACTTCTTAATATTCTGGACCTCTTCTTGTGTCATTTTCAGGTCTCAATAACGAGCTGCAAAGTGAAAATTCGTTTGAAGAGGATTTACCAAGTCCTGATGTGTAGACCAAGAGAAATGTTTCTGTGTTGAGCTTGCGTTGCCTCATGCCCGTCCTACTTCTTAGTATGTTCCGTATTGGTATTTTGCCCTCCTCATGAACTCTGCCTTTACTACTACTCCTCAGCCTGTTCCTCAATTCTCACTTTCTCCTGCTAAATCTGAACTTTTTAGTTTGTTCGCTCTTTCTCTTTTTCAATCCCTTAGATATTCATTCATTTGTATTTCTATACTGCTTTACCTCTGTCTAACTTCTTATTTATTATTTATTCTGAAATTATTCTTTTGACTTTCTTTTTCGATGTCACTTTTGATTTTCTCTATCTGGCCTTCTCTTTCTTCTCCAGATAACCACATTTTAAAATCTGGTCAAAAACCTCAGTTTAGCTGAAAACTGGTTGTCTGCTTCACTCATAGCGGGGGTGCTAGATATGATATTGTGGAAGAACAGTTTTTCTCTTGCTACCTTGCTAAGTACGTGTGTGGTCCACTGTTGGTACTTTGAGTTATTTGCTCTCTTCCAAAACCCTTTAGAACTGGTTCTTCCCCTTTACCCTGCTCCTCTCTCCAGCAGAGACAGTTGTCCAGTAGTTATTCTTTCTCTGAAGCTTTTTTTTCCGGCTCATCTGTAATCCTGCAGGTTTTTTCCACCTTTTTATGCATTCTCTCTTTCTTATAGCATTTGTTACATACGTTCTACTGTTTGTCTTTCCCCATTCAGTTATGGCTCTCTGTTTTTCACTCAAATCTTGTGTCTCTGTGAGTTTCCAAGAGGATCTATCAAATGAATACCTCTGCTGTAGACCTGGATTAATTTAAAGTCCTCAGGCTCAGTCTTAGTCAATATTCATCCCTATTTAGAATGTGGATGTCCTCTTAAAATGTGACAAGACAATTAAAACATTATCTTTTCAGCGTAGAACATTTAATTGTAATGTGTTTTAACCTCTGACATAATTCGGGTTCTTTCTTACACTGTTAGTTCCATATCCCCAGATCTGTCTTCCTCTCCTCCTCCTTCCTCTCCTCTCTCCCCCTCCCTCTTTTTCTCTTGTTTTCACTCGTATAATGCATCATTCAATATTTAAGGTTCCCCCATTCCTCTGTCTCTCATTGCTGTACTTTCTCCATATTGCTTTCCAATTCTATACAACCTCCTATCTGGTTCTGTGTCTCCCACACTTTAGTTCTACCTCAAGAAACCATGTATTCAATTTTTAAATATCCATACAACTGACCTTACACTATCTATTCCCCTCCGCTTCTGTCTGCCTAGATCTTGCTCATACTGTTAATTGTTTTGTCTGTATTATTGTACACTTTGAATAACTCAGGTTGATATATTTTAATGGATACTTCATGTCATGTGAAATTTGGGAAGGATTCCTTCAACTCATCACCCAGATTCCTCCCTCTCCCTCAATGTACTTGGCAAAAGAAAATATTATGCTTAGGAAACCACCCCATGGTATCCAAGGACAACCCGCTTCCAGAAGGACCTAAGAGCGCATTTTCAGGAGTTGGCAGAGAAACAAACCAGCTGTGCCTTGTAACTGATATCAAGCCTGTCTTCATATTTTGGTTCTGGACATGATAGAGTTTTAATGAAGTCTGCTGTCATTCAAGGTTCCATGGCATCAAAGGAGTCATATGCGAGTAATGGAAGGATTTTGGACATTATTGAAATCCAATGCAAGTGATATAAAATTCAGAGGGACTGTAAAAACCTGAATTTGAGTTTTTAGATTTTTGGAACTCAAGTTAGCGTAATACCAGAGATGTGTTTTCTGTGCACCACTGACTTTTGAATACAAAGATTTGCTTCTTTTGGGGAATATTTACAGACTTATAATAGAAAGGTGTGGGGAATGTGCACCTCTGAAATCTCAAAGCAGATGTTTGTAAATTTGGCATACTATTCAAATATGTAAATTTCATATAGTTTTTTAACACCTCTTTAATCTGATATTATAAATCTAGAAGTTGTAGCCAACTGTATGTCTGGCACTTGTCATGTGAGATTTTTGGGCAAACTGTAGTCATTATACTGGCTTTTGGGGTCTATTGCATGGGGCTGAGCACGATCATGAAAGTATACACAATCAGAAAAATAGTACAAATTGGTCTCGAGTTTTGTCATACAGGAAAAGAAAAACCAATGCAAGCTTCTTATTCTAAAAGCTGAAGACCAATAACCAATGCAACATTTTCAGAGAGAACTGCGGTGGCGACGGCAAGTGTCTTCCCTCGAAAGGCAAGATGGTAAGCCAATGTAGGAGCCTCTCTCTACTTTTGAAGGTGTAGTGATTGATCGGTGCAGAAGTCTACTTTCAAATAGCAGAGCAATGACCAATGCAGGAGTTTCCATCACCAGGCATAGAGTGACCGAAGCAGGGTCCGGCCTCAAAAGGCAAGAAAGCAGAGACAGTGAAGGTATTGCTTTCTGCAGACAGAAAAGTTGTGATCAACGCAGAAGCCTCTATTTAAAGACAATAACTTTGATCAGTGTAGGAGTCTATTATTAAATACAGGGTGGAAGAGGACAGTTCAGGAGACTTTATAGGTATGCAGAAGAATTGGACAACTGCAGTTGTCTTCTACAGGCAATCGAGCAGGGACTAAGATAGGAATCTCTAGTGGCCAATGTTGTAGCCTCCCTCTAAATGCAGAAGAACAGTGATTGATGCAGGAGTCTCTTTGTAATATCATGAAAGCAGTTATCAACGTATGAACTTCTCCCTAATCAGCAGGTAATCAATGCCTAATACAGGAGTGTCCCTCAAAAGCCAATTGTGACTTCTCCCTTTAAAGGAAGGAGAATAGTGACCAATGCCGAAGGTTCTAGCTACAGGTGAGAAGAGCCTTCCTCTAACGGTAGGAGGGTGCCAATCAAAAGCATTAGATAACCTCTTCAGGTGCGAGATTTCAGAGCACTTCCTCTACAGGCAGTTGGCTTTGCCTAGTGCACAAGTGTCCCAGCTCACACATTACAAAAGTGATTCTCTTTCTTCTAGAGCGAGATGGTCAACGCTGGAATCTATCAATTCAGCCAGAAAGTATGCTGAAATCTCGAACTTCAGCATTAAAATCTTCCGTGTGAGCAGAGGTGTTCCATTTTGCTCTTTAGCTGAAAAGCATTTTCAGCTTCATTGTATTTAACTGATTTTCACAAGAAGATGTTGAAAATTAAATTTATCTTGAAATAAAGGATTATGATCAGCCCCTGGCAATACTAAGAACTGTCTGATAATTTATTAACATAGTTTTTGCTCATAAGGACAAAGTAGTATATTTCAATCTTGCTTTGCTCTAGATCCCACCAGGCTACAGAGCGAAACACGTGTCAGCAGTTTAAGTGTCTGTATACTTATCATACCATCAGAAACCTTTGCTGGAATGGTCTCTCTATAGTATTACCAGTGACACACTACACAGTGTTTAATAGCAGTAATAAAGACTGGTTTCTGCAAATTACATTGAAATCATACCTATTCCTTATATTTAATCTTTGTTCCCTTATATTAACTCAGTGAGAGCAAGGACCTTCTTGGGGAGGGAAATGTGGTCATGGCAGTGGCATAACAAAGGCCTCTGCAGCCCCAGCAGTGAGGGGGTCTCCAGGGCGCCCCCTCAATATTGTACCCTGGCATGACAGTGACAGCTCCAGACTGAGTCCATAGGGGGCCCCTCCATGTAGTTTGCAGGGTGGCCCCTCAAGTTTCGTCATGCTATCGGGTCACTACCTGTCGTGCCACATTTGGCAGCTGATGGATTTGAGTCAGAGTGAGAGAGCAAGTACATATTATGCTACACTGCAAATCCATCTTTGTGAGCTGATCTTAAAACTGTATCCTGAAAGCTAGAAAAGTAGTATTTTCATGCAGTGACTAGAGCCAGGGTTTTTTCATCTATGGAGATGAGTTTATTTCAAAATGGTGCTCTGAATGCCACAAAGCCACATAATACACTGGAAATAAACACATACTTACGGATGGTGGCACAGTTTGCTGACCGCTTTCTTAGCATATGAGCAGAACGGAGTACGATGGTTCTGGTTTTAGAATAGGCTGGTGCTATTATATGATGGAGTTTAGAAGCAAATCAAGCGATTTTAAACTCCCATCCTAATGACTGCCAGGAGCCAATGTGGAGATTTACTAAATACGGAAAAGTTGTCACTCTACTTTAAAGTTGAATTTAGCCTACTTTTTTTTTATTTTTTTACTTTGAGCCTTGAAAGCCACAGCCACCTGCCCCAGAAGGCACACGTGGCCTCTGTTTTAATATCTGTTTTTTGAAGTTCATGTTTACACTCCTTCTATTGTTGAAAGGTCTGTAGTGTAGCATTCATAGTGTGACAGAGACTTCGGAAAAAAGGACAAAACAGTTAGAAGATACCTGGTTGGAGAGGTTATCTGTCCTTTAAATTAAAATGTGTTCTAGATCTGCCTATGTGGTGCGTGTGAATTGCATCTGTGACGTTGCTTTTCAGATTTTGTAATAAATATGAATTGTTTTTACTTCCAGTTTATGTATACTGTTCTATTTTCAGTTTTGCCTCTCATTATTGTCAATAAAGCAATAAAGATACGTATGTATTGTTGTATTTCAAAAGTCTGATCCGTAATGTCAGGAGGAATACGAAGGGCTTTAATTTCAGTAATGATATTCAAATGAGATAATATACAAATGTTGTAGATGCCATTATCTTAAAGAAGGTTGCACTGTTTCTCCAAATGGGCCTTCCTCCTACTGGCCTCTAATCCCATCCTCCTCTTTCTTGCCTCTTTAACTGCCTCTGAATATTTTTGCAGTATGCAGACCTAAGGTTGCTGACTTTACCTTGTAAATAGAGCACTCCTGGGTGTTGTCTGTTGACCTGCCACCGTGAGTCTCAGAATTTGGATCCACTTACTGCTACATGGAATAAATATTCGTATTCCGAGGTAACGTAGTTAGGCTTTCAGGTGGCTTAGACATCTGAAGAGTATTGGAAATGATTAAATCAATGGGGTCCACCCACAGAATCAAAGGACCTGGGTATGAATAGTATAAAAAAGGGGGGTGGTCCTTGACTATGAATTGGTACAAAACTTATATAGTTATCATTTGTTTCTTGGTGGTGGGATTAGATCTGCATATGTTGATTAAAGCAACATGGGGGAGATATATTCAAGTGGTATTGGTTGTATGCACATTAACTGCAAGTATAGACAGTACCCAAAATATAACAAAATCAATTTGTAAAAAGAAACATTGATTATAACCACACTCTAATTTCTCGTTATGTCAAAATTCACGTATTTATTTACAATTTCATAAAACAATTTTGAACGGCGCAAAAGACTATCAAAGTATAGTCCGTGAAAAGGGGGAAAGGGGTGCTCTTAGTGATTTAGAGAGGAAAGAGGAAAAATGAGCAATTGTGATATACAATTATAATATTTACAGAAACCAAAGCGGGAAAGCTTCCGCTATCATAACAGCCCGTCCACAACAATTGAAAAGGGTCAAGGAATTTAAACTAGACTGGGTACAGGCATCCAAAATAATAAGCGTCAACGTTTCGACCCTAGTGCTCCTGGGGTATTTGGGACCTCGGCTGCGGGTCTTCTTCAGGACAAGGTGATGGGATGGGGGCGAAGGGGAGAGGGAAACTTGGCCGTAATCCAACGGGTGATCTGGATTGAACACCAATAATGCTGCTCAGGCTGGACCTCCGTCCAAGCTTGTAGGGGGTTAGTCACCTAGTATCTTGTCGGTGGTCTGATGGTTCAACTTAACATTCAATCAGATTGATCTTTTCTGTTGGGCCACTTAATTGTAGCTAGTAGGGGAGTCCTACCGGTGCCCCCTCGGGCATACCGGTGGTGGTAGCACTCTAAGGTGCCGACGTTGCCTCTATTTAGTAATTCAAAGGTCTCGCTTCAATTTTCAATATCGGGTCCCCGAGTGACCTTCGGAAATTCTTGGCAAGTGCTGAGTACCGCGGGGCGACTTTTACCGGTGTCTGTTCAGTGATACTATGAGTATTGGAAATGGTCAAAACTATGCCTCAGATCTGAGCAGAAAACAGGTCAGTGGAACCGAGCCCTCGTGTTTTCATGGTGAGTAATGTTGTGAAGCACATTTAGGGCCAGATGCATCAAAGGGTTTTGCCCATTCTGTGTCTATGGGGATTTTTTTTTTTAAATCAATACATTCTTTCCAAAAAAAGAAGCATTATTAGAACATTGGAATGTTTAGCTCGCCATTGAAAACAATGGAGTGCTCAGGACATCTACTGGCCTGTAGAAAGCCGGAGCATCAATATTCCAATGTTTGTTCACAGTTGTTGCTGTGAACAAAGGCCTCATGGAGCCCATGAGGATTACAACCCCCTCGGGCTCTGTGAGGCCTTTATTTTACAAATTAGAACATTCTGCCCTCTAGGGGTGGAATGTTCTAATTGCCGTAGAGCCCTCTGTAGCGGGCTCTACCGGCCTTTAAAGGCCTGCTCCCTTGTTAAAGGCCCTCACTCAAGCTGGAGCAGGCCTTTAATGGCCGGTAGAGCCCGCTACGTCTTCAGCACAGGCCTTAAATGCTGGAGTGGGCCTTTAAAGGCCAGCAGAGCCCACTACATTGGGCTCTAAGGCTTTAATAATATTCCCTTGGGCCTATGTTTTGTGGGAGGTGTTTTGTAGGATCACCAGAAGGGTGTTCACAGAAGTGTTGGTCAGTCGGATGAGCCGGGGCCTGATTTATCAATATTCCACCGAACCAGTGTAAGTTTGAGCTGGGTTGCAGATAGTCACTTTGGGATGCAAGTTAGGCGTGGTTTTGGTCTTGAGGCCTTTCACCTAAGTCATCAATTATATCAGTATTTTCTATTGTACAGATCCTGGGAGTGGGGGGGGATTCTCTATGAGAGGCAGTTAAATGTCCTTCTAAATACCATTTTTCCTATCGGAGTCTTCGGTCTGCCATCATTTTGATTTATTGTTTTTTTCCCTTTTGTCTGCACTTATTATGGGCCAAGATCTCATTAATACCTTCATGTTTCACCTCTTCTTTATCTATTCTTCTTGTGCCTATGGTTCCACTGCCCATTTGTCCGAAATTTCGCCATCTACTATCTTCTTTAACAGCATCTCCCTGTCATTATGTCTTTTAGTGACTATGCTCCCCACTTGTATTTCCTTGTCACCAAGACACATTCTCTCAAAGCTGCTATGCACCAAAACGCTCTTACCCAGCTCGGTTTTCTTTGGGTTGCCCAGTCCCCATGATTGCTTGCCTAAATACTGATATTTGGTTCTTACTGCCCCATGATCAATCTATTCCAGAGTCTCCCTTATTCTTTTGATGCTATTTAGCTAGTTTCAGTACCTACCATGTTACCTGCACCGTCACTTCTATATCACCCCAGCACCTGCCTAAAACAAGGTTGTCTGACCCTGCTGTCTCCTCAGCGTCTCCCAGACCCCAGTGTTGTGCGGTGTGTGTGGAATGGTGTGTTGTGGTGGGCGGTGTTTAATAGGGTGATGTGGTTGATGTGGCACAGATAGCAAAGTAGGTCTGTTGTAAGGCGATGGGAAACGATGTTTAACTAAGATATTACTCCCATAAGTTATTGTTCGATCCGTGGATAAGTCCATAAATCATTAAGAGAGAATATGGGGTTATCAGCTTCATTCCTCTTAGCTGCTCAGCGTCTCTCCGTCTGGCAGGAACGTGGCTCTTACACAGGAGTGAAAGGTGGTACAAGCGTACTTGAACCATCCCCCTTCTACTCCTACTGGTCTTCCACTTAAGAGAGACCTTGTGTTTTTGAAAACCTCTGCTCGCATTAGACTTCTAACTGTATTTTAGGGAAGCCCCTCCCCCTTTCTTAAATAAGGGCCAAGCTCCATTTTCCGCTCTAGTCAGAAGAGCCTGGCATGGGGGCTTACCAACATCCATGAATTTTGAGGATTCCAGAGCTGCCCTGTAGGTGTAGCTGACAGTGGTGCAGCCGGTGCAGTGTCACCGGGTCCCAGAGAGGCAGTCGCCCCCAGCTTGCCCTGCACCAGTTGCAATTATTGTTTCACCTGGGCAGTGGAAGGTGTGAGCTTAGTGCACACTAATTGTGGGACAGGATATGCTGAGACACAGGAGTTTTTCTGAGCTTCTAAAGAGGCACAGCCATTGTGTCCATGCTGCTCGTGCGTCTAGTTAATTTAACGTTGATCATTAGCCCATGTACGTCATTTGAGGGTCAGAGTGGAGACCACTGGCTTGTTTCTTGTGACCTCTTGCACACTTTGTAAGTAGTATAGGTAAGTAGCAGGACACGTCTTCAGGTTATTAAGATAGATTTATTAAGTTAATAGCAGAACAGTACACCTTGCCAACTGACCATCAACTGCCGAGACTGGAACTTTCACATCACAGTTAGAACACTCATAGGTACTATGGGAGGTTGGGAAGGTGGGAACACAAAGGAAGGGCTACTGACACCAAGTAGCCATATTGAAGGAAGGAACAAATATACAACATATCTTCTTCCTTTACAGAGAAAACAAAAATAAAAGACTCAATTACATAGTAAGAGGTTAACCCCTTCTGTGCAGAGCTGTTTACCCTGCTGTGCTGGGGGGCGGGGGGCGCGTACAGCGCCCCGGGGCTCATGACGAGGTCAGCTCGTCATGAGCTACGGCGATCTGGTGTTCATGAAGAGCTGAGCTCGTAATGGCCACACCCGTTCCCATGGAATGTTCAGCACAGCAGGGGAATCAGCCCAGCGTGCGAGCATTGCACAGAACGGGCGCGGTCATGACCAGCTGACCTCGTCATGAGCACCCAAGGTGTTAAGGCATGGAAAACAATAAGAAAGGAAACATCAAACACATAGGAGGCCAGCGACCTCTTGGACTTCCAGATCACGAAGGCAAAGGGACAGGATCAAGATGAGGATCATGATGATGATCATGATGACCACCTTCTCCCCTTCGATTGACGGAAAAAAAACCAAGAAGAGACAGTAATTGATGTACTTTCGACAGGTTTCAGCTTGTTAAGTTGATTAGACAGGAGCTAGTTTCTCACTATAATCGGTTACTTTTCTTTTTTTTAAAGTTTTTAAGTCTGCTCATTTAAAGAGGTGTAATTCAAATGGGAACATTTTGTAAGTGGCAATTCCTATTTCAATATTGACTTAGAGAAAACTATTACAACTCAAACCCCAATTCAGGGAAAACCAAGGACTGAGGGAGTGAGCCTTGGACCAGGACCGGGAAAGGACAAAGCTAGTCCCAGGACTGTCAGAACCAGAAACCGGGAGAGGACAATGGAAGTCCCAGGACCGGCAGAACTAGAAGGGGATAACGGTTGTCCCAGAATTAGTACCGGGAGTGGACAAAAGTTTGACCCAGGACCGGGAGAGTTCACGACCGAGATTTGTGACGGACAAGAGTTCCAGTACCACAACAGAAAGTTGTGACAAGGTGGTTCTCTAAACTGGGATATATGTTCCATGATTTGAACCGGGCTTTAAAGCCCACAGTACTGAGACAGTTTGTTCACAAAAGAAATAAAACTTGAAAGTAACTTAGAGGCCCGAACCACAACCAGAGGTGCATAATCCGTGAAAAAGAACCAGAACCGAGACACCTGGTCCAGAACTTCAACTTGGACTGTAAGAGAACTGGCTCGAACATTTTCTTTGGGAACATCCTTCCAGAAATTTTTGAGCCTTGCAGGCACTTGTTGAACTGTTCTATCTTCAACAATGAGCGGGAAGCTGCGGCGGACAAAGACTGATCGGAGAAAGTAAACGGTCGCTACCCATTTTTGCTGGCCACAATGACGGATTGTAGATAGACTGTTTCTTCTTGTTTTTGTCAATCGAAGGGGAGAAGGTGGTCATCATGATCATCATCATCATGATCCTCGTTTTGATTCTGTCCCTTTGCCTTCGTGATCTAAAAGTCCAAGAGGTTACTGACCTCCTATGTGTTATATGTTTTCTTCTTGTTTTCCATGCTTTAACTCTTACTATGTGTTTGAGTCTTTCATTTTTGTTTTATTTGTAAACGGAGAAGCTATGTTTTATATTTGTACTTCCTTCAATATGGCTACTTGGTGTCAGTAGCCCTTTCTTTGTGTTCCTACCTTCCCAACCTCCCATAGCACCTAAGAGTGTTCTATCTGGTATGTGAAGGTTCCAGCCTTGGCAGTTGATGGTCTGGTCAGCTGTGAGGTTTACTGCTCTGCTGTACTAACTTAATAAATCTATCTTAATAACCTGAAGACTTGTCCTTCTACCTACCTAAACTACTTACAACACACACCCTTTGCGGCCCCTGGCCTTGGAGAAATCGAAAAGGTGGTGGTACAACAGAAGGAAAACAGGGTTCACATGTGCCTTGTTTTCTTACTGTTGTTCGAGAAGGAAAGGGACGTTTTCATTCAATTGTGTTTATTTCCCACTTCTGAATGTTTTTATTTTTTAAATAAAAAACATTCTGAAGTGCATGTAATGCTGACTCACATTAATTAAAATGTTGATTTCCTGCAGGCATATTACAAAAGCCTCATTTCATTTCAGGTGTACCAGCCGAAGCTGAGCTCTTTTCACTACTCTGCTGAGCTTTGCACGTGTCCTTCTCAGGACCTCTCCTTCCAGGAGAAGAGATAAGACAAACCCTAAGGATCGCCTGGCAGGATATAGCTTCATCAGACTGACATATGGTCAGCCATTTGGCTGACTGTCTCTGTTCCACTACTGCCCATGCGATTGATGCGTGGTGCATGACGGATGCTTGAAATAATGGTTGAGACATTAATATGAGGCTGTGTGAAAGGACTGAAGGCTGTGTCTGGCCCTATGTGACGGCTTTGGCCCTTGGTTGGGGTGGGCATTTTCAAGTGGTGTCATGGCATGGGGCCCTGTGCATAGGCATGGTGGGATGTGCCCAAGCCAGCTGTATATGAGAAGATGACTGCTGCAGACCTGACAAATCAAGGCAGCTTTCATGGCATCTAATGGCTGCACTCATAAAATATCACGACACAACCAAAATTAATATACACGTGTGATACAAAAACAGATTTGTAAGTGTATTAGAATGTTTACTCTTTCATTTACTATATGGTATTTTGAATTAAGTGGTTTGACTACCTCCGTGCCAGTATGGAAAAGGTCATGTGACAACACTTTCTTGAAAGTCATAAGCATCAAAAGGTCATGTGATGTCACTTCCTGTGATGTCATCAGCAGTTGACCATTGGGATGATGTCACTTCCACTACCCCTGGCATTTTGGCGAATTGACCTCAATGCATTAGCCTCTCCAGCAGCAGGTGCTTCTGGTGATAGTTATAGTGCACTTTAAAAATAGATACCCTTGCGTGGCTGCACAGCATAGCGTAATGGCCGCTGTTTCGTAGAGCTCCGGCTACCCCAACCCTAAACCACATATCCGACCCACTCATCCTGATGTCTGAAGAGGAAACTGGCAATCAGAAGGAACCCGGAATCCAATGCTGAAAGAACGGAGACAATAGTCGAGCTCCGTGCTGAGATATTCCCTTTGGCAGGACACGGCCAGCGGAGCGCAGAACGCCTGGACCTCTAGTAAGGAGAAAGGGGGAGTGCGTGATGACGCAAGCGGCAGGACTCTAAGCCCAGCTCCGGACTGTAAGCCCGGATTGACCTCCGCTACGGCCCTCAATTGCAGCAGAAAGCGGAGGGTGAGACCATCGGTGGGGCTGCGGGACAGGCGGAATAGACCGGGACTGGCAGACTCTGCGCAGTGCACTGGTGAGCCTATACCAGGGAGGTGGAGGATCCGGCCTGAAGATCTGCGACTATCGCGGTGGTAGGGGAGGTGCCAAATGAGGGGCAGTGAGCCCCCTCCACCACCGCCAGTGTTGCTCTGGACGCGGTATTGGCCTCCAGATAAGGAGCTGCACCGGGCACTCCGCTGGATGAAACTAGGGAGATAAAGGGCCAAAGGAGCACAATCCCTCTGCGACATGGCAAAGGATCAGCTTTGTGAGAGGGTGGTCACAGGCCCCACGAGAGTCATCCCAGAGGGAACATAGTGGCGCCACTCCATATTAGTTGGTGCGGGATACCCCACAGTTTTTGACCGGGGCTACATCCCTGCCAAATAACGAACACCGACCACTCGCGATCTCGCCTACCTTACCTAGCAAGTATTATGCCTGAACATTAATCCAGCGCCTGCAGTGCTTTTGTCAGCCACACCGTAAAGTGAACTTCCCACCTGTTTTGAACCAGATAATAGGCCCCGCCACGCAGCGCAGTGGGGAAACCGAAGGAAGGTAAAATGGCGTCCACACGGGGCCTCAAGACAGTACAATCCAATAAGTTAGACAAATACGTGTTCCCAAAGGAGAGCATGCCGGATCCTTCCCCTAAACATAGGAATGCAGGAGAGCAAGTGAGCCCGGACAAAGAACCCACTCTTAAGGCTGTCATGGTAGCCATAGCGGAGATTAAAACATCGCTTGAACACAAAATGGACACCATAACGCTCGAGGTGAACCTTATCCAGTCAGATCTCAGTAGAAACAATGAAAGGTTTAAGCAGGTGGAGCTCAAGACTACCAGTTTGGTGGAGGACACCTCGTAACTGCAAACCGAGATTCACAAACTGCAATCTTTCCGAAAGTTCGCGTAAACTAAGCTGGACGATTAGGAAGGACGCAATAATGTACTTATATTAGGGGTCCACGAAAAAGTGGAAGGGGAGTCAGTTGATCTATTTGTGGAAGAGCTTACCCTTCAACGTCTCAAACCCAAAGGACTTGGCAACCTCTTTGTAGTCGAAGGAGCCCACAGAGTCTCGGGGAGGGGGGGAGGGTCATCAAAACCCACCCCGTGCCCTATCCTGGCCAGGATCCTCAACTACCGGGATTGCAACGCAATACTTCAACGCGCCAGAGCGGGGCCTCCACTCAGACTTGATAATGCAGATATCACCTTTTTCCCTGACTTTACCCAGTTGGTCCAAAAGCAACGAAGATCCTTTCTGGGGGTAAAGAAACTACTTAGAGACGAAGGCCTCAAGTATGCAATGCTCTACCCAGCCGAGCTCCTAGTGGAAGCTGATGGCAGGGCCAGGTTTTTTGACCACCCCGAGATAGCAGCGAACTGGTTGGAGACCCACAAAGCCTGAGGTCGGAGACGTCAGCATCGAGGAAGCAAGCTCAAGAATGTTGGGGAAGTCACTGAGTAACACTGGAAACACTAGACCTCCGTGAGAAGAAACGTGTGGCCAGAGCGATACCTTCGATGGACAATATGGAACATTATGGGACCGGTAAAGGGGGTGAAACTGGCCTGAGATTCAGGACATACAATGGCGTACCATCTCCTCTCATAGACACATAACTTTCTTGTAGGTGGGGGGGTATCACGCACCCCAATTTTCTTCATTTAGTACAGAAGTTGGGCGACAGGCACTCTGCCAGTTTAGTATGGGCAGTTTCAAGTCCAGAGGGCAGGGAAGCAGGGTGGGGGGTTGTTGGAGGGGAGGTTTGTATTTGTTTTTTGTTACAGTTCTTACATTGACAAGCAATGTGACAGGCGTGGCTGAGGCTCTGAAGTTCTTCACTAGTTGTTATGCATACTCAGTGGGATAAGAGCGCCAGAATTCTGAGCTGAAATGTCAACGGGCTTGGGGACAAAGTTAAACGCAGTATAGTACTTCAATGTATCAGTAAACAAGCCCCTGACATTGTCCTTCTTCAGGAGTTGCACTTGATAGGAAGCTCGTGTAAGGCGATGTGCAGGTAGGGATACAAGCTAGTAGCACATGCTGGGTTCACAACGAGCTCGAGAGGAGTGGGTATTATGTTAAAGAATACATTCCCCCTCAGTCTGGATTCCTCTTGGGCTAACAACAGGGGCCGCTATATAGGTGTTACTGGTTTCCGGGAGGGACGAACCATTATATTAGTTTCTGTTTAGGTCTCACCAGGCCTCCAGACCACTACATTCCAGGACCTACGCACCACTCTCCTTTCACTACTGGAGGGACTGTTGTTACTGGGAGGCGATTTCAATTCATTGGGCTCAGGCAGATTAGACCGCCACCCCCCGCGTGAAACTGAGCCTTCTACCAGATGGCTACCAGACTTCCTTGAGGCCATGGGATTGGTGAACGGCTGGCACACTTATAACCCTGAGAAAATACAACACACTTTCCACTCCGAAGCTCACCGCAGCTTATCCAGGTTGGATTACATTTTGGTCCCTAGCCCACAAATCTCACATATTCACGAAATCAGACACCTTGCTTGGGGCATATCTGATCACTCGCCAGTATGGGTACATATACTCTTGGATCATGTTAGGGTGGGTAAAGTTGTCCCCATCAATCCCTGGTATCTCCGCAACCCCACAATTCGTAAGAAACTCATCAATGGGATGGACGCTTATTTCAATAAGAACACTGGTACAGTAGTCTCCTCCCAGGCACTCTGGGGAGCTTTTAAAACTGTAATTCGGGGGGAAGCTCTGTCCCTAATATCTGGACAGAAGAAGGAACAACAAACGGAGGTGTCTATCATAGAGGACGAGATTTACCAATTAGAGACATGGAAACAATGATCACACCAAATTCGTTCCACTTGTTGCGTCTTAAACAGGACGAGTATAGGGCATTAGTTACAGAGAAAGCTAAGACACTGGGGAGGGAGAAGCTCCGCAGACTTTATGATCTAGGAGATAATGCTGGAAAATTGATAGCTTGGCTTGATAAATGGGACTGGGCAAGTAGATTGGTCCCGGTTCTGCAGGACACTATTAATATTTGCATAACCGACCCTCAGGAAATAGAGAATTTGCTAGCTATTCTGATGCTGTGTATACCACAGTAGCCCCCTACACTGAAGAAGACTCCACTGAATTGTTGAGGGACATAACGCTTCCCACCCTCTCCTTGACAGAGCAGCAACTATTGGATAGCTCCTTGACAACGGACAAAATAGCGCAGGCGATCAGAACACTAAACTCTGGAAAAGCCCTTGGTCCTAACGGCATTCCAATCGAACTATATAAACTTAACCCTGACAAATTGGCCACTTATCTTAAAGCCATGTTCGAGGAGAGCAGAGAGAGAGGGGAGCTACCAAGGGACCAACGAATAGCCAACATAGTAATTATACGTACGGA
Organism: Lissotriton helveticus; assembly: GCF_964261635.1. NCBI lineage: Eukaryota > Metazoa > Chordata > Amphibia > Caudata > Salamandridae > Lissotriton > Lissotriton helveticus. The sequence goes on from NC_136072.1 coordinate 885,592,271, forward strand.
AGGAAAACCCAAAACAAACGGTACCTCATATAGACCTATTTCCCTTCTCAATGCTGAGCCTAAGATCCTTGCCAAAGTACTAGCTAACTGACTAGTCAAAATCATATCTAACCTGGTGCACCCAGACCAATCCGGTTTTATACCGCACCGGAACACGGCACAAAATTTAGGTCCATGGGGTCCTAGGTAGGGGGGGGGGGGACATGATCCTGGAACCGGCTGTTCTTTTCTCCTTGGATGCCACCATGGCATTCAATACTATTGAGTGGCCTTATCTCATAGCGGTGCTCCAAAAACTGGGGTTCCGCCCGGAATTTATCCAGTGGATTCGCCTCCTGTACTCGACGCCACTGACACAAGTTGTGGTTAATAATAAAAAGTCAGACACCTTTGCCTTGAGCCGGGGCACCCGTCAGGGATGCCCACTCTCTCCCCTCCTGTTTGCTTTAGCATTGGAACCACTAGCGGCATGGATCTGACGGGATCCAGTTATTCGAGGCATGCGTTGGCCACCTGAATGGGAGGACCGCATCTTGCTTTAAGCAGATGACTTAGTGCAACGGGATTCAAATATTTGGGGATTTTTCTCTCCTTAGACCCTGCACTTCGAAAAAAAAAAACCTCCTTCCTCCATTACTGCGATTAAAGCAGGACATAGCCAGCTGGAAATCTCTTCCCCTCTCTCTTCTAGGCAAGGCAGCACTTTTTAAAATGATGTCCCTCCCCCGCTTCCTCTACGCCCTACAAAACTCACTCGACCCTGTCCCCCTGACATATTTTAAAGAAATTGAACGCCTTCAGAGAGAATTATTGTGAAATGGGACGCAATGCATAGCCCTGGGTAAACTTACGTTAAAATGGTATGATGGAGGCATCAGCCTCTCTGATATAAAGAAATATTACTGGACGGCGCATCTGGCAGCTATTAATCATGGCACATACGGTGGCCTTGATGATCCGGGCTACTGTATGGATAGATGGCTTCTTCCGGGAGGGAATTATAACAGATCACTCTACTCGAAACCTGGTCCGCCTCGTTTGACAGGCCCCACTGGTCACTCAGTAAGTGTATGGCACGCGACAAACAGATCCCTCGGATGGGAGGGTAATCTGACATTGGCCACTCCCATGCGGGACTCTACACAATTAGGTAATCTATGGATTCCGAAAGGTTTTGATAAATGGGACATGATCGGTATTTCACAAATTAAAGATATATGAGAGAAGGGAGGAGTGAAAACATTTGCCACTCTCCAAAGCCAGCATGAGCTGGCTGATACTGAGCTTTTTCGTTACATTACACTCACTCCTTCCAAAGGGCTCCTCCATCCCCAAATCATCCCCGTTGGAGGACAATATACTGGATGGCCACCTCCCAGAGAAGATCATCTCATTAATCTATAACAAATTAATAAACAATATGGAAGACCCCCTCTCAGTATTGCAACAGAAGTGGGTGGCGGATGGCATAGAAATTAATGATGAGGAATGGCAGGAGGTGATATCCTCCCCTCGGGTGGTGCCTATTCCAGCACGACTGAGACTAGTACAGCTTAAAATCCTGCATAGGATATATATTACTGGCTCCGCCTGATACAGATGGGAAAAGCGGGAACAGGAGACTGTCGCAGGAGATGTGGATAAATAGGCACCTTTATGCACCTAATATGGGAATGCACATACATTCAGACATACTGGAGGGAGATACACAAAGTAATGGGGGCAGTACTTAATATTGCTATTCACCCTGAAGCACGTAGATGCCTACTGAACGTATGGGAACCGACTGACTTAAACACCCATCAAACACAGTGGCCCACTTTGGATTCATGCTAGTCAAAAGGAACATTGCTCAGGCCTGGGGAGCGGCAATCACAACCCCCTCAAACCCCCCCCCCCCCCCACACACACACACACACACTGAGGGCATGGAAGATGAGTATGGATTAGTGTATGTTCAGGGAAAAGACAGTATATGTTGCCCGAGGCTCCCCCAAAAAGTGGTCTTGGATATGGAAGCAGTGGAACTTATATCGTGGAGACATTTTTGCCCCCCTCACCCCCAGAGCATTGCACTGGATGACCTGCTCCCTCCTTGAAAAGTTCCTACTGTGTATAAGGTTAAGGATTATTGCCTCATTTTGTCATGCCTACATTGATATTGATCTGAATCTGTGATGGCTTGTATGTTGATGACTGTTAATAAAAAGATTTATAAAAATAAATAAATAAATACATGCCCAGGGATTTAGAATTTGAAAGGTTATCAGACATTTAAGAGTGACTGTTCAAATAATCATCATGCAAAGCATCCTGTCAAAATGAAACCACACTATAACCATTTATGGGTTTTTTCTGTACCAACATAGGATTGCCTAGTAGACATGGTCGAGCCACTGAAAGTTTGCAACTGATGCCTGACTCCTGCTAGCCAAGGTCTTCCTGGAACCTTGAGCTCAAAACAGACCATACTTGCACAGAAGGCAATGTGACCTAGTAGCTATGTCACATTTGGAACCAGGTTTGAATCTCAGCCTCATCTTGGCATCCTGTGAATTCTACACAATAGTGTGCCTAAAAAAAAGAAATCACCCGCATAGTGTTGGAAAAGCCAATAGATCTTGCCTGTGCAAAAGCTATTGGTTTAGTGTACTTTAGCAGTGTTGTACAGCACTGTGGTTGGACCGTATATTCTATTTATTCCATTATAATCATCCTTTGTGCCTTGAAGGCCATTCATTCTACTTGTGCGGCAAGTGACGCCCTACTCTATTGCGCCAAAATGGTTGCTCCTGCTTATTGTGCCGCTATGGACCCCATGGTCTGTTGTAACGCTTAGGCTGCCTTGTCTCAGGTCTTCATCAACTCTGGACTCCTCCCTTGTACGATGCATCAACTTTTTAGAGAACTTACCTCCATTTTTGATAATCGTATGAGACTCCTCCTCCGACAATGAGAAAGTCCTATTCAGAGGGAGTATCTCTTTTCCTATTGGTGAAAATGGCTGTTACAGCCTCTTTAAGGCAGGGCTGGACTGAGACCAAAACCGGCCCTGGCAAGTGCTCGGCCGCCCCCTGGGGGTGCGACCGAGCTCTTTGCCGGGGCCGGTTTTCGGCCGATTTTGTTACAGGGCCGATTTTGCAGCTATGCTGCAAAAACGGCCCTGTAACAAAAACGGCCCCCAAGGCCCAAAACCGACCCCACCCTTGCGGCGCACCGGGGGATTGCCCGGTGCCCGCAACGGCCAGTCCGGGCCTGCTTTAAGGTAAGATTGGAGCTCCCTGCCGAACTACCTCTTAAAGATATTTTCACTGAGGGTGGAGGCAGGGTTGCCCTGAGAAGATGTTTCATCAGTCATAATAGCAGACTCAAGAATCTTTTAAACACCCTTATTTGAGTCAAAATACCTTGTTTCTGCTTTTTTGTGATGGAAAAAGGTCACTGTAATGTAATGTATATACTAGTACTGTGTCATACGGCGCGTGGATCATCTCGAGCATGGAGAGTACCACGCGACGTGTGACGATAGATGCACATAATATGTTATTGTATGATTGTATTTACACTCGCGCATGGACGTTGGTTGACCTGCGGTTAGCATTAGACAGTTGGCTTACCGCAGATCAGACGCTCCGCTGCCGGGTGGAGTTTGTGATATGGAATAAATCCTGTTTCTGGATACATCTCTGCTTCCGCTTATTGATTCACAACATTTGGCGACGATGGGGATTTAACTCCACCCCTTTTCCCACGCAAAGAGGAAATTTCAATACATTTTTTGGATACTTCGTCTTCCTATTGGTCACACGACGGAGCTCTGCAGCATGATAAGCTCTCAACGCGCATAAATATCCAATAAGGGCACTGAGATTCAAACAACCCCATGGATTTGCTACTTCTCCGTTTCCTTTGAAACGAATCTCACCCATTGGACAAATACGAAAGCGCAATTTGATTGGATAAGCGCTCAACAAAACAAACCAAGAGGTAAACGAAATTACCCTCGGACGAACAAGGTACTGTTTATCTCTTCTTTGGTGGAGCCTTATTATTTAAAAATAACGTTATTTTAAATTCAAAACGCGTGTCATTTCAGCGATACGCACGCTATTTATACATATTTACTGTGCAACAGCATAATTCAAAACGCGTGTCATTTCAGCGATACGCACGCTATTTATACATTTACTGTACAACAACATCGTTCAAAACGCCTGTCATTTCAGCGATACGCACGCTATTTATACATATTACTGCGCAACAGCATCATTTAAATAAGTTATTCCTTATACGTTAAAATACGCGCATGAATGCTTCCTGTCATTGCGCATAATTGAACAATTTAAACAGCGTATTTCTACAGCGATACGCACGCTCATACAACGATATTCATATCTGAATAATTTCCTTACTGCTTGTCAGTTCTGGGACACGCACACTACGTGTCATTACTACCAATTACTACATACTGTTCATTCCAGAATTAATACCGATATTTACAGGATTAATTAAACTTTATACTTACAAACTGATTATTGCTGAAAGACATACACTGAGATTTAAGATTATTCGTATTTACAAATTCAAACAAAAAATTGATATTCAACATGTCTGACACACAATGGCAGCAAATCACACAACCGCCACTTTTCCTGAGCAAACCAGGCACACCTAATATTATTTGGGCAGAATGGTTTGACTTATTTGAGAACCATTTGGTGGCCATTGACGCAATCGGTTATTCCGCACAACGGAAATTCGCATTGCTATTTGGTTGCTTGGGCCAGGCTGGCCAACGAATTTTTAAAAGTGTGGTTCCTATTGCTCCTCCTGTCTCTCAAGATGAAAGTGGAGATAATATATGGAATGTATATATCGAAGCTATTGCCAGACTTAAAAGACAATTTTGTGATGAGCCTAACGTTATGCTTGAGAGACACAATTTTTATTCTAGAAAACAGAAAGAGGAAGAAAAGGTGGAAGAATATATTGCTGCACTCAGGGTTCTAGCTATTACTTGTGATGTTGAACCTTCTCCAGATAAATTTATAAGAGATCAGTTTGTGTTCAATTGTAACTCTAGGAAAATTAAACAAAGGATTCTTGGATGTAAAAACCCATCCTTGAATGAAGTCATCGACCTAGCTCTCAGCATTGAACGATCTACTTTAACCAGTAAGGTAGTAATGGAACCTCCTAAACAAGGAATTAATGCTTTGGACTACTCAGATTCAGACCAGGAAGGTGCTGTTTGCGCTATTAATCCTAAAAACAAGAGTGTTAACAAAAATTTCCACAAAAAAAAAGTACTGTATGTTACAGATGTGGTTCAAGAGACCATTTAGCAAATGCTACAAATTGTCCTGCTACAAAAAAACGTTGTTCAATTTGCAAAAAAATAGGACACTTTCAAGGTGTTTGTAGATTTGCAAAGAAAAATCCTAATATTAATTACATTGAGGTGGATGATTGTGCAAATTCTTTTAGAAATATTATTGTAACTCTTGATGCTAATGGTGATGTAGAATCTATTAAGGGTCCTTTATGTTCAGCCATTATTGATAATGTTCAATTACAGGTGATGGCGGATTCAGGATCGCCTTATACCATTCTCAGGGATTCCACTTTTTATGAGAAATGGGACAAAAGAGTTGTATTAGTAAAATCTGATGTTAATCCAAGAGCATTCGGAGAAAAGGATATTAACATGCTAGGTTATTTTGAAGGTTTGATTCAATGTTTGGGAAGAGAAACAGTTACAAAAATGTATGTAGCTGAGAAAGGTAAAAACATTGTAGGTTGGAAAGATTTAGCCTTGATGGGACTTTATTTAGTTCCTGGTGATGAGAATCCCATCAAAGTTGGAGATTTACCTAAATTTAAAACGAATTCTGATAAAGCGACTATAGCAAACATAGAAAGTTCTAATGTGAATATTCAGGACATTGTATCAGAATTTAAACCTGTGTTTGAAGAAAAAATTGGAAGCGTAATAGGGTTTGAACATAAAATTAGGTTAATTCCAGGGGCTCAACCAGTCGCACACAAAGTCAGGGCTGTACCATTAAGTGTTAGAACGGAGTTAAAAGCAATGTTAGATGATTTATGTAAACAAGGTGTCATTTCCCCTGTTAATTCTTCACAATGGGTCGCACCCATCGTGGTCATCCGAAAAAAGACAAATAAAATTAGGATGTGTGCGGATTTACGCTCTTTGAATAAAAACATTATTATCGACTGCCATCCCTTACCGAGAATTCACGAATTGCTGGCCAACATTGGTCGAGCAAAATGGTTCTCATTGATAGATTTGAGGTCAGCGTATCACCAAGTGGCTTTGTCAAAGGAGTCACAAGAGCTCACCTCTTTTATTACTCCTTTTGGAGCGTTCAAATTTATGCGCCTACCTTTTGGGTTGGCGTCTGCAGGTAGTGTGTTTCAAAAGTTAATGGATAAATTATTCCAGGGAATTGAAGGTGTCCAGGCTTACTTGGATGACATTTTAATTTTTGCAGAAACTTTACACGAACATAACAAAATACTTAAAAAAGTTTTATCAATTTTAATATCTAGAAATATGACAGTCAATAAGGAAAAGTGTAAATTTGCAGTAAATGAGATTGAATATTTGGGACATACCGTCTCAGATAAAGGTATTACTCCCAAAGTATCCGTGGTTAGAGCTATTGAAGATGCAAAACCTCCCCCAGATAAAGACGCCCTACGATCATTTCTTGGGCTAGCAGAATATTACGCCAGGTTTGTGCAATCTTATTCGCAGTTGGTAGAACCACTAAGACAGCTTTTAAGAAAAGGGGTGACTTTTATTTGGACTGAGGAATTAAATAAAGTTTTTAGTGAAGTTAAGAAAATGATTGTTTCTGCAAAAGCCATTCATGCATTTAGGGAAGATGCCGTATCAACTATTACAGTAGATGCTAGTATTTCTGGTTTAGGAGCAATTCTTACCCAGAAAGTGAACGGTCAGGAACAAACTGTCGCATTCGCTTCAAGAGCACTAAAGGAGTTTGAACAAAGATACAGTACGATAGAGAGGGAAGCATTAGCTTGTTCTTGGGCTGTTCATAAATTTAAAATGTATATTTGGGGAAGGAAATTCGAGCTAGTAACCGACCACAAGCCTTTGATTTATATTTTTACCAAGCCTAGTCCATCTTTATCAGCTCGACTTATGAGATTAGTTTCAAAATTACAAGAGTTCAACTTTACAATCAGACATATAGTAGGTGGAAAAAATTTCCGTGCTGATTGTTTATCTAGAATGACTATGTCCAATGATGATGAAGATGATTCTATTGAGGAAGATGTAGAATGTGTCACATTAATAGATACTGTTAATGAAATTAGTACTATCATTTCAGAAGAAGACTGGAGAAATAGTACTAAAAAGGATGACGTTTTGTTGAAGGTCATAGAATTTTCAACTCAACGTTGGCCTGAACCAAGGAATTTGAGTGGAGAATTACGAAGTTTTGCTCAGGTGGCAGATCAACTTTTTGTGGAGAATGATATTGTCCGCAAAGGTGAGAAATGTATCCCTCCTTTTAGATTGAGAGAATCAATCATTAATCTAGCACACCAGGGACATTTAGGGACTACAAAGACAGCTATGCGAATTAAGCAAAACTATTGGTGGCCGTCTCTAGATACTCAAGTCAAGAATTTGATTGATTCTTGTCCTGAGTGCTTGTTGTCAGATAAGCATTGGCGTACAATGAAAATGCCATTACACCCCACAGAATTTCCGGATTCCCCTTGGGAAAAAGTGGCAGTAGATTTTTCGGGACCATATTCTATTCTTCAACAAGAGAATAAATATGTAATCCTTTTAGTTGACTATTTTTCGAAATGGTTATACTTTGATTTTATTAAGTCTCCAGATTCAAATTCCACCATTAATTTTCTGAAAAAAGTTTTTGATTTAGAAGGAACTCCAAAGTTCATAGTTACAGATAACGGTACACATTTTGTGTCTGATAAAATGCATTCATTCTTAGAAAATTTAGATATTAAACAACTCAAAGTTGCTTTATATTCGCCATCTTCAAATGGTCTAGTGGAGAGAGGAAATAGAGTAATTAAAGAAAGAGTCAAGACTGCAGTCTCTTGTGGTTATAAGGTAGGAGAATTTGTTACTCAGAAAGTATGGCATTACAACACATCCCCCCACTGCATAACAGGAGTATCACCTTTTTCCCTAATAAGAGGAAGAGAAAATCGCTCTGTTTTATTTCCATCTTGGTTACATAAAGATTCTATAAAGAAACCATTTGAGTCTCAGTCAATCAAAAATATGGTTCGCACAAAACAAAATCAAATGAAATAGAATTTTGACAAGGGTTTAAATAGTAATTTTACTGATGTTACTGTAGGTGATTGGGTGTTGATTAAAAGTCCAGGAAAAGTAACGAAAGGTCATTCGAAATTTGGTACACCTGTTCAAGTGTTGAAAGTTAGCAAAGGGTCTGCCTTTATTAACAAAAGAGGTTGGTGGAATAAACGCCAGTTAGTGAAGATCACGGATCGACAAGCTGAAATTATCAAAGGTAAAGTGAACTCCAATATATCTGAAAACTTAGACTGGTCCTTTTGGATTAAGGAACCTCAATTAATGGGAGATTCTAATCGTCCTAATGAAGCATGTTCAGTCAGACATAAGTTGGTAGTTCCACGTCATTTTGATGAACCTCTTTCTAGAGAACAGAGTGTAGAGGTTCAAAACTCTGTTGATAGTCAAAAATTTTCTTCTTTTGGTAGATGTATCAAAATGCCAGAAAGATATAATGAATTTGTGAAATTCTAGGTATTTACTGACTTAGTTTTGTTTGTTGTTATAAGGGGGAAGGTGGTGTAATGTAATGTATATACTAGTACTGTGTCATACGGCGCGTGGATCATCTCGAGCATGGAGAGTACCACGCGACGTGTGACGATAGATGCACATAATATGTTATTGTATGACTGTATTTACACTCGCGCATGGACGTTGGTTGACCTGCGGTTAGCATTAGACAGTTGGCTTACCGCAGATCAGACGCTCCGCTGCCGGGTGGAGTTTGTGATATGGAATAAATCCTGTTTCTGGATACATCTCTGCTTCCGCTTATTGATTCACAACAGTCACTAAGGATTACCAAATTGCTTCCTGCCACCACGCCTCTCAAACAGCAACAGTTGCCAGATCGTGTTACCATGGCAAAGTTCTCCGCATGCCGAACGCATTCCACAACACAAAGGGCTTCAAAGCCCGAGGGAAAATGACTGCCAAATGCAGAGTCCTCTTTCTATGTTACTGAGGACTCAGAGGTGTGTTGGAAAGAAATCAGGGACACGCACCAGGCGGCCTCTGCAGGAATACGTGCCATCCCAAGCTCTTTGGAGAATAGCTGAGCTCATCTTTGAAGCCTGCGAGGCGGTCCTCTCCGTACCTGTGCATCTTCCGAAAGACACCACAGGCCAAAAGAGACGTACTCACAGACGTGCCCCGGGGCCTGCTGTACATAAGCCTGGAGTGCTGTTTAGAGGCCCAGGCCGTGGGATGATTTACCTACCTAAAAGTTACGCTTGACGAGGCACAATCAAGCATAAACTACAATAAAGAAAAGTGCAAGCACTGACCCCCTCGGACCTGGGCGCTTCAGTTGTAAGCCCTGAAGTGCCCAGGGTCAAGTGTCAATCAGTGATACTTTGTCACAGAGTGGGGTGGGGGGCAGCAGTCTCACTAACATTACCCCTTCTGTGGCGAGATGGGGACTGCTGCCTTCCCTCGTTGTCTGGCATTAGGTTAGCCGACGAGGGCAGGCAGCAGTCTCAACCCTCCTGGGAAACCTGAAGCTTGGAACTGCTGTCTTCCCTCATTGGTTGACCTAAGGTCAACCAATGAGAGAAGGCAGAGGCCCCAAGCCTCCTGGGACCTCCAAAGCAGAGCTGGAGGTAAGAGAGATGTTTTTATTTTTATTTCCTAATTAATGTTCGGTGCCTGGGAGTATGTTTGAATACTTGGTCGAGTGTTGTGAATGGATGTGTGTGTGCATGCATGGGTGTCTGTCAGTGAGTGTGCATAAGTGCCCGTTCCACCCCTCCCTCCTAAAATTACTGGCCACCACTCTTGTCTATTATTAACCAATTGAAGAATACCTGCAGTAACTAGCAGCACCAGAAAAGTACCGCCAAGTGGGACTCCATGCTTTGCCCCCATGGGTTTGTCACCAACCAGTCCTATCAAGTTCTACGTTTTCCCGACTATCTCTACAGCATATTGTTCACTTCCCCATGTGCACTTCTCATTTTGGTTAATACTTTTTATTTTTACTCACTACCCTTCCATTACAAATTTCCTTACTGTTCCTTTATTTTGATTTTGTTAAAGAAAAATCTTCCCTTTCACAGTCGCATGCCGGTCACAACCAGCTTCAAGCTATGCACCAGATGGAGTGAACAGTCCTCAGCAGTTTTTCCACATTTTGCCTGCATTTTATTCCCACAAAGAATCAGTCAATACATTTGAGTGTTTCAGTACTAAACTTCTACAGAGATTTTTAATGAACAGACAAGAGTTGATCCATATCAAATTAGATTTTATTACCTCATGCAATACATGGAAGCGTGGATTGTACAGTGTTGAAAGGTGTACGATACAATAGAGCGGGATGCACCCAATGTGCCAAGAGGAAGACCCATCTCCATCCGTTCATCAAAGTCTATTCCAGGCACATATTTTCTGGTACCTCGTGAAAGGAAAGCTGTACTCTTCAGGACTTTGAAACCTCTGGTAATGGATAATCAATGCACGCTATGCCAGCAGGGTCTGTACATGTTCCAGTTGGTGAGGAAGACCCTGCCTGGAGGTGGAACACTCAAAACCTATACGTCTTATTTTAGTTGCACAGGAATTCTTACGACCCCTCATTTGTTATGTAGGAATCTAGGACCCTAGTGTAATTTTCCCGATTCATGCCCATATATAGGTATAATTCACCCAATCCTTATATAGACATAGGAATCATTACCTTATTTAGTCTTAGCCTATGCAGCCCAAATACGGCATGGCTACTTCCACTAAACTCTTGAATATTAATTTATCCAAGAACTCCTGGAGTTTTCAAGGAACTGAGGCACTAGTGACGATATTATGTCCAATCTTACGTCAAACTCGGCACCTTCAAAGTATAAATATGCCTACATTTTCCCAGTCAAACACACGGTGGTTTAGGAGCAGATCGACTAACTACTTGCCCGACGCCCTGCTGCTGTAAGTGCCGAAGGAAGCCGACCCTCCAACTGACGCACTGAGAAGATGCTGTCTTTTCTCCTGCCGAGAAATCCAGCTCCGGTTTTTCCAGGCTGCCCTTGCGGGTTGCTGGGAGATCAAGTCCTCAGAGAGAGATACAAGACCTCTATCATTCTAAAACCAAGGTACGGAGCTGATTAGACCCATAGAGAATCTTGGAACAGATTCTTGGCTGAAAATTACTAGACTTAAGCTACACCACACTTCATTCTCTCTCGTACTAGACTCAGGTTAGGTACACCGGGGTAGGCGTATTTTAGAAGCACCAGTTGAGTACTTTTAGACACTATTTTATCACTGTACTAGCAGCCCGCCCCAACGTTGCCTGGGGCAGAAGGGGGCTGGGGGCAACATTTCATGCTTGGGTGTACTCCCGCCCCGGCCCCCGCCTGCCCCGACATTGCCCAGACCGCCTCCCGCCTCCCGCAGCCCACCCCAGCGTTGCCTCGGGGCAGAAGGGGCTGTGGGCAACATTTAAGTCTTGGGTGCACTCCCGCCCGCCCCGACATTGCCCAGACCGCCTCCCGCCTCGCCTTTGCCTTACCTGAGCCGCCGCTCTTCCCCGCGCTCGGGACTTCACCGCCACTCCTCGCTGCTCGTCACCGCTCCTCCCCGCCTGTCGTCATCACGCACGTTGCGGACATCGCTAGGTCGCGGCGGCCAGCGCTACATCGCGGCGGGCGCTACTTTTAGGGGACTACTTTGTTTTTAAAGTTTAATTTTTTATTTTACGTTTTTTTTATTTTATGCAGCCTATGTCCATCTACACACCCTGAGGATTACAACAATGTATTGGGTGTGTGGATTGGCGCTGTGGTTCCAGAGTTTACCTTGCCAAAAGGTTTCTGTTCTCTCTTTATAATAGTAGTATAGATGTATTTGTTGCATTTTATGTATCCTATTTTTATGGCTTAGAAACCATATCATGCTTTTACAGTACTATTTTATAATACTATTCGTATTATATGCATTGTACTTCTTAACTAGCCTTTCAATTGTAGCAGTGCATTTCTTATGCTTAAGAAATAAGACTGTTCAATAAATACTTTTATTGAAAACGCCCGTCTCTCTATTTCTGAGCAACTCTGGTGAAACGAAGCATGCACCTCTGACTGAGTGAAATAGCCGTCTATTGTTTCCACGACTCTAGAGATACGTTTCATTCTAAGGGAAACAAAGTTGTCATTTTATATGGTTGTCAGGGACTAATCCCTTCTTGTACTTTCGAGAAAGTTTCTAGTGACCTCTGAGCTAGCTGGCACTCACAATTAAGTCTAATATATTCGGTAAAGACCTAGTCGACTTAAGTCCTACGTCTAAGCTGCAGGATATATTATTCCAATGCGCAGAGCCTATTGGGAATATAGGAACTACACTACATGGCGCCCAACATTTGGTAAGGCGATAATTTAACGCTAGATACTAGAGTAACTCAGTCGTGCATTTCACACAGACCCCTTTCTCCCGTAAAAACTCTAATAGACGTCTGGAGTGGGTGAAAGGCTAAATATCCGCCAAAACTGAGTAGGACGAAAAATCCTACGTATTGGTTTTTGGTTTGTACAACGTTGAAGAATACAGTGTTCCAAAATATTGTGCACCTAATCTTTGTTTCCTTGAAACTGGTTCTGCAAACTCTTCAAACAGTAAAATAATGGTTACTGACGAAGAATTAGCTGCATCGGCACCACAAGCAGATTTAGATGACAGAAATAGGCTACAGGCTACAGAATGACCCGGATGCTATAATCATCCCGGTAAACGTAAGAAAAACTATAACTTACAGACTCATAAATAATTGAGTATCACCTAGAGGTGGTAAAGTAATATTTGTTATAGAAGCTCGTGAATATCGGCAGACAGAGGTATTCTATTCATGGATTCATTTTCCTCCAGCAGATGGTGCAACACACGAGTTTCACTACTACAAAGTAGAGGAACCTCCCGAGGAATACATTCCTTACGAGGACATTGAAATTTCATTAACTTACCAAGAGCATCAGCTTTGGTTCAAAGGCGCCCTAAAACATGAAAATCACATTACCAGGCTCGGTCCACTAGGTAGACCAGGAGCAACATGGCCGGTACTAGCCAGCTATATACCACATACAGACATTGAAAAGATGTCAGATGCAGAATTGTTAGCTCAGCTAAAACAGTTAATTAAAATACATAGACAATTGGTTCAATATGTCATGCGGACATTAACAGTCCAACCAGCTGTAAGATTTCCACAGCACACCCCTCACCAGGGGAACACAAACAAAATCACACCACAGACTATACAGTCTGTCATTGGTAAACTACCAGCAAAACAAGAACAAATTCCGTTCTGGTTAGCACAACAAATTACTCAAATAGAGGCAGTATTTCCTGATAGTACGCCTCATGAAAAACACAGCATTCTGACAAACTGTTTACCTATGGGGATTGCACCACACGTAGAGGATTGTGACACTTGGGGCACAGTCTTTGCTTCAATCTACACTAAAACACATGGTGTTCCGTCCAAGGTGGTAATACCAGACGTTTCTAAGACAGATTCAAAATGAATACGGTCCAGAACCGGTTTTAAATTTAGGTATGAAATTACTGTAAGATTTCAAACAGGTCTCGGCTATACTATTAGCCAACATTAAAGGTGAAGCAGCATCCGTGGCAATCCACCAGAAACTAAAAGAAACAGATATTACTGAGCAACCAAATGAGCTTGCCAGAATTATTGAAAAATCTTGTGAAGAACTAGGTAGAGATAGTTTGGGTGGGAAACCACTAAAACCACAACTAACAGAGAATCCTGAAAAAACGTTTATTAAAAATAATCTCACTACTCCTAAAAAGAAGTGGGAGAACACTAAACAAACGCTCCCTAGAGAGAAGCATTCCCCGTCCAGAGGAAGATCTCTCCAACGAGGAGGTAGGTCTCCCCAACGGGAGCCCTCTGAAAAGAGGTACAACCTCAGAAATAGGGATACTTTAAGAAAATCTGATAGATATCAAGATAATGATACACGTTCCTCTTGTACCTTTCAGACTTCACAGCAGAAATCAGAAAGAAGAGGACGGTCAGAACAGAAAGAAGAACGCGTGAAGTCCAAAGACGAACAGCACGTTCAAAAAAAAAAGAAAACCCAATTCACCAAGAAGAAGGTAGCAAGTGTAAAGATCAGACATGCCGAGGATTCTGAGGATACAACTCAAGAAAGGGGAATGTGCTCAGACAATGCTAGCCAGTGCAGCAGAAGTAACCATAGTTCGCAAAATCCTGAAGGATCATCTGGAGACAGTGTACTTCAATGAATGCATTCAAATTGAAACTGCCGACACCAGGGTTAGTGTACCCCACAAGTTATATGAGGTAACACTCCGGATGGAGGGGGACATAACTAGAAAAATAAAAGCTCTCTTTTGGGACAAGCTTTCCAAGGGTTATGACATACTTCTAGCTGAAAGAGACTGGCCACCTGCAGTTGTTAGGGAGTGCCCACACGGCGAAGAGATAATTATGCCAGCCTTCTCAAATCACATTCCAATTCATAAAAAATATACATATGCCAGGAAATGGGCTGTAGCTCAGGCTCCAGCATTATATAAAAATCATGTAGGATGGGACGAGGATTCTCCTCACCACAAAATCCAGTTAAAAAATCAACCTACTGCTCAGAGGCAGTATCCAGTCAAGCAAGAAGCTAAAAACAAGTCAGGGAGATCTTAGATCAACTTGAATATCAAGGGGTGATTGAAACATGCAATTCATCTATGAACAATCCTTTGTTTACTGTCTCTAAGCCAGACAATTCATATCGTCTAGTTTTGGATTACAGACACCTAAACTCTTGTTGCAAAACTTTTGAAGTACAAATTTCACATAGTGCAGCACTGATGAATAAGATTGTGCGCAAAAAATTGGTTTTTCCGTCAAAAAATTGCACTGGAAAGTAGGCACTTGACCGCTTTCTCAATCTTAGGGACACAACGTCAATTTTGCCGTCTCCCCCAGGGATTCAAGAATAGTCCAGGGTTATTTTCAGTCAGAGTAACAGAAATACTACAATTGTACGATGATGAGGCATTATCATATGTCGATGACATCTATCTTACAGATGATGATTTGGGCGTGCACTTGAAAAGAGTGCACACCATAAAACTTGGGTTTGCTTCTGAAGGGTACAAATTCAATTTTAAGAAATCACGAATTGCCCACCTCAACGTCCTATTCTTAGGATACGAGTTGTCAAGTGAAGGCAAAATCCTGGCAGCAAACTTTCTTGAGAAATGTGCGCTGCTCCAACCTCCAAAGACGCTGAAAACATAGTCAATTCTAGGTTTCTTAATTTTTGGAAGAACTTATGTTCTAAATTACGCAGAACGGGTTAAACCTCTCTACGAACTAATCAAACCTGATTTCAAACCAACAAATTGGACTCAGAAACATACAGAAATTGTGCGTTCAGTACAAACAGACATGTGAGCAAAAACACAATTAGATACACGCGACAATGCGTGCAATCTCGTGATCCGTGTCATCCCAGGGAAATGCGGATTCACATACCTGACCTTTAATGAAGGTGAAAAGGCACCAATTGCATACAAATCACACTTGTTCACACAAGCTGAAATGAAATTCACTTCAACAGAAAAAATTCTGACAGCGGTTCAAACTGCAGTAGCAAAAGAGAGACCTCTTGCACAGGGTAAACGCATAATGATCGTTACACCTGTAACTGCCTTAGAGGCAGTGACAAAAGCGAGCATTCCAAATGCTAAAACTTTACATCCAAGATGGATACAATGGGTTAATTCTCTTGCTGCAACAGACGTTGAATACGCTTTTGACCCCTACTTGAAGACACAAGAATTCCTACAGTACGAATACGAATGTCCTCTGCCGACCGAAATTCTACCTCTTGAACATTACGGCTGTAAAATCTATACAGACGGAGCAGCACAACCCGCAATTGGGGGTAAACAAGCCTATAGTTCTGCGTGCGCGATCGTTAAAGGTCGTTGGCGCGAAGGTAAATTCAAACTTATGGTCACTAAAACTCAATCACTCGGAGACTGTACAGCTCAGCGAGCTGAACTACAGGCTTTCAAGATGGCGCTTGAAAATACCGATCGCGAATTCCCCACACTCAGTGTGCGATTCGTATCACTGCATCTAGTCTTACAATGAATATCTGCAGAACTGGGTTCAAAACGGTTTCAACGACGCAAAAGGACGCACAATAAAGAATAAAATGCTTTGGGAACAAATAGTTCTATTACAGAAAGAACTACAAAAGACGTGATTCATTGGCTGAGTCATCAACGTGATGGCGTTCACGTTGCAGGGAATTCATCGGCTGATGAAGCCACGAAGGCAGCTGTGCAAACGGCTTCCGTAGCTGCGATTACTCGGTCAAAAACAAAAATAGACAGCGACATAATGCAAGCTGTCACTGCTTCAGTTAAAGACAGTGGTAAGACACTCCCGAAAGGCATTCCAATAAAGTACTCATATATAACTGATGCGAATAATGTTCCTTTTGCTCGAATCCCTGGAGTGGGGGATAGGGCAATTCCAAACATGGAACATAGGTTAGGACTGATCTTAGCAGGGCATGAAGGACTGTCATCTGCACACGCAGGCATTTCCACCACAGTATCATTATTAAAACAGAGATATTGGTGCCGTGCATGAGGAAACAAAGTAGAAACTATGTTCTAGAATGTGAAATCTGCCAGAAAATAAAAGTGTCAACAGTGAAACGTCGTGCACAGACGCCCCTCCTGATTTCAGATAAACCGCTAGCGTGTGTTTATCTGGACCACTGTGGTCCCTTACAAAGGGATGATAACTATAATATATCATGGTCGCAGTGGATTCCTGCACAAGATTTATTTGGATGTGGCCCCAGCGCTCGGCTGATGCCAGAACTGTTATAAAGGATTTGCGAGTCTTTATCGGCACATACGCAATTGGCACGCTACATTCTGACCAGGGTCCTGCGTTTAGCTCTCGAGCTTACAAGGAGGCCATGGCTAGCTTGGGCGTCGCATTGCGGTATTCTACTCCTTTCCATCCTGAGGGTAATGCGGTAGTGGGAAGAAAAAACCGTGACATAAAGCAATCCATAACAGCTAAGGTATTAGGTCGGGTGATGGGTGGGTCAAACATTTAAAAAGTGTCCGACATAGTCTTAACAATCTGCCAAGAAATTCTCTGGGTAGAGTCACTCCGTATGAACTAATGTTTGGTACTAGAATGATAATCGAAGACCTCGATTGTCAGACTTCAGTGGTGGAACAAAAACCCTTTGATGTCAAAGATCGTTTGACTGTTTTACAGGACTTAAATGAAACAAGAAGAAGTCTGAGTAATACAATACAGAAGCAAACGCCCACTGAAGAAAAACCACCTGTCCCAGCAAGGCCTGTCTGGATTTCAAAGATTGGGGATCTGGTCAGGGAGAAAATCGCAGTAAAGAAGGAATCTGGGCCTTCTTACAGAAAAGCAGTACCTGTCTTGGCCATCCACGGAACAAGATCAGTTTTCATACCGCCCCTTGCTGGTAAAATGGAAAAGAGAGTTTTATCCATCGACCTGGTCAAACCACAACATGTGGCCGATAATAAGTAGTAGGCCCAGTGGACTCCAGAGAAGTAGCAGACAACCAAATCTTGCTACAATCCAAGAGGTTCAAACTGAAAGACTTATAACCTTTGATAAACCTGCAGTAAGAAAAGAAGGACTATGCAACAAAGCCATGGAACTTGTACCTCTGGAAAACCAAATAACAGTTCGTCAAAGACACGCCTGTCTACAATGATGTGACATCTGACTATACAAACATGGCGAAACAAGATACAGCTCCAGTGATTTCAAGTAATCCTGATGCAATCCCAACAATTGACAGAACTGCTTCTGGCTTCTTTATCAACTTCGATAACTTTTCAGAGGATCCCAGTGAACCTGAGGATAAGCCAGCAAAGAAAAACTTCAAGGAAAAGTAACAGAACTCCTTCATCTACTGGAAAAAACATATCTGGTTTCACCATGGGTTGAATTTTGGATTGGATTAGGTATATTTTTCCTTCTGCTCTGGCTCGTACTAGTGTTAAGCTTGGGAAGGATGATTGATGAAAAATATAGTACTATGGACAGAGTAAGTACGAAAATCAACTTGGTCCTGAAACCTTACAAATCATCTCATCGTGAAAGAAGAGGCCTGTCAGCAGTGAACATCACAGCCGTTCCTATACCTGGGGGTATAGCATGGGACAGAACTGATTATGACATCTATGGTCCGGTGGAATTATTGAAGATTTCACATCAGGTTAAGGTTTCTTTGAGTGACTTTGTCGCAGCCAGTACCTTTTCTGATGATTGGGACTTTAAGACTGTTAACAACATGATGAAAGATTTAGAAATGTCAGCTAAATTTACAGAACATGGCTACTTAGAAGGGTCATCAGATTATGAACAAATGTATTGTTTTAATCATTATGGTCACCATTATTTGCATAAATCTACAAGCCCTAGAAATGTGTTTCATTACAATCAATGGGAACATTGTCCTACTCTGCCGAAAGGCAGCTATAAAACATTTCAAGAAAAGTTTTCGTACTTCTCAGGGTTTAATGTTACCAATCCGGAAACGTTTTATTTTTAAAATCTAAATAAGACAGGAATGAAAACAATGTTGACCAATACTAAAAAAAATTATTCTGCAAACTTTTATGCTCAATTGTCCGCATTAGGTTTTAACTTTTGGAAAGACAACTTTGAGACGAAAACCGTCTGGGGCACTAAAGATTGGCAGGTACAAGGTATAGAAGCCTTATTTAGAGCCTGCATCATCCCATAACAAATTATGTTTTTAAATGACACTGTTCAACAGACGTCTTGTCTTGGCCTGGCTAAGATTAAAGATTTAAACAAACCGTCTATACCTAAACCCACAAGTGACATTAATAGCACTTCAGATGAGGAGGTAGACGTACCCTATATCATTAAACAGAACAGAACTAATCCTGATTGGAAAAAATGGTTAATCTGGCAAACAGACACTAATAACTGTCAAGATAGATTCCTGAACAAGATACAAGGGGTCACGGTGAATAGGCCAGATGCAAGATTTTCCCAGAGACAACATCCAGGGATAGTAACCACTTACAGTGTAGGGAAGCTGTGCCTTGAGTGGCTTCAGAAATCTACACTTCCAGAAATTAAACAACACTTATCTTTACTTAAAGAAAGCAATGATTTGCGAGATTTCTTAATGGGGCCTCGCAAACCACGGCAAAACCGTTTCATACACGCCGGAATATACGCAGCATACAACGAAATATGGAAAGTGACGCAAATGGAAACTGCAGAAAGAATACGAGAAATTGATCGTATTAATTTAGAAAAAAAGCCTCTCTGTAGTGGACAATGGGTTAACGACTCTGTCAACCAGAATTTATTCTTTGGACATCATCGTGTCATCTGCCATTGACATCATAGAACAAGACTTGTTAATGTTACAACATGGCCAGTCTCAATTACGTTCTATCATGCTGCTAGGCTGGACGTTGCAAAATCTGCGTTCAGGCTATGTCCCATGGCATCTAATCAATACCACGTCATTGTTTGCTGTATTTAACCTTACAGATAAACAAATATCCTTGGCACAAAGAGGAGCAGACTATACGGTGCTGAGCATTGAAAAACTCGAAAGATTACAATTAACAGTTTCTGAGAAACCTGTCATTGAATGGATAATTCATGGCACCATTACGATACCAGTGACGTCTTTCCTATTTCAGTATTGTCTGAAGCATATACCAGTGGGCCTGTATGAAAGGTTGGGTAAAGAATACATTAGGTCGACCTGGGTTTTACCAAACACACACAAATGTTGGAATGGGGGACATGAAGTATTCCTTAGTGGTAAGAATTGTAAAAACTTACTGAGTGGTACAATTTTGTGCCAGGGTATTAATTTGCACGGAGTCTGCAACGGTTCTGCAAATAACCTCTCTTGCCACCTGCACGGTTAACCCTCCATAGCGATAGTACCGATTTTCAGGCAGCTATCCAATGGCAGCTACGTTATGCTCAATGATCACAGCTGTTGTGGCATGTTGCCAGAAAAAAGTTATCTTGTAACTGTGTCATCCACGGTCACTTGTTGTATGCAGGTATTGTATCTTAAAAGTGAGACAGGAAGGGAGACGGCTTCATGGCCTTCACTGAATATCTCTTCTATACGAATTCTATCAATCAATCAATCATGCCATTTGTATAGCGCACTACTCACCCGGGAGGGTCTCAAGGCGCTTGGGGGGAGGGGTATGCTACTGCTCGAACAGCCAGGTCTTGAGTTGTTTCCTGAAGGCGAGATGGTCCTGGGTCAGCCGAAGGTGGATGGGGAGGGAGTTCCAAGTCTTGGCAGCCAGGTAAGAGAAGGATCTTCCTCCGGCGGTGGCTCTTCGGATGCGTGGTACGGCTGCGAGGGCGAGGCTGGTGGACCGTAGCTGGCGGGTGGGCGTGTAGAAGGTCAGGCGGTCGTTGAGGTACTTGGGGCCCAGGTCGTGGAGAGACTTGTGTGCGTGGGTGAGGAGCCGGAACGTGATCCTCTTGTCGACGGGGAGCCAGTGCAGGTTCCTCAGGTGGCTGGAGATGTGGCTGCGTCGGGGGACATCCAGGATGAGTCGGGCGGAGGCGTTCTGGATGTGCTGGAGTCTTTTCTGTAGCTTGGCTGTGGTTCCGGCGTAGAGGGCGTTTCCGTAGTCCAGTCGGCTGGTGACAAGTGCCTGGGTGACAGTCTTCCTGGTCTCGGTCGGGATCCAGCGGAAGATCTTGCGAAGCATACGCAGGGTGTTGAAGCACGATGAGGAGACGGTGTTGACTTGTCTGGTCATCGAGAGGGAGGGGTCCAGGATGAAGCCCAGGTTGCGTGCGTGGTCGGTTGGCTTGGGTGCGGTGCCCAGGGCTGGGGGCCACCAGGAGTCGTCCCAGGCGGAGGGCGAAGATCCCAGGATGAGGACTTCCGTCTTGTCCGAGTTCAGTTTCAGGCGGCTGTCCTTCAGCCACTCGGCAACGTCTTTCATCCCTTCGTGTAGGCAGGTTCTGGCGGTGTCGGGGTCTCTGGTGAGGGAGAGGATCAGCTGGGTGTCGTCGGCGTAAGAGATGATGTTGAGGTTGTGCTGGCGTGCGATGGCTGCGAGAGGTTTCATGTAGATGTTGAAGAGGGTGGGGCTGAGTGAAGATCCTTGCGGGACGCCGCAAATGACTTCGGTGGCCTCGGAGCGAAACGGGGGGAGGCGGACTCTTTGTGTTCTTCCGGCGAGGAACGAGATTGATACTTTAAGCAGAATGAAAGCCATTCTTTCACAAAAAAATTTGCCACTGACCTCGTCTAGAGAAACGTATGAACTGCAAACCCTTCTGCAGAGATACATGCTTTATTATCAACAAACTGCCCAGTACACTTCGCAGAAATGTTAAGTCAAATCTTAAACATGTCTGATACCAGCGGCATCGCACATGTATTTAGGACGAATTTTGGGGGACTGTTAACAACATTTGAAGCAGTCCTCTGCATTTTTCCAAATTTCGTGCACTCTGTGTTCGGCGGCCTGCCTCTCATCTTGGGACTAGTAGCAGGAATTCTATTTTTATTCTTTCTGCTCCGATATGGCAAGTCCGGCTACCAGCAACACCCAGACTACCATGGAACAAGGCCTCCTTGCCATGAGGTATCGTGAGAGAATTTCACAGATTCTTGGCTTGGCTCGTTTAAGAGATCTGAACACAACTTGGTTTCTATCGTTCAGACCAATCTGGCAAGATTGCATCTTACCTGTCCTTCGATGCCTGCTTTGCGGACAGGAATGCGTGTTGGACATTTGTCTTACACTTCCATCAGTACTGCCATAGGATGTTGACGCTTTGCTAGGTCCAGTAACGGCTTATGCATCGTGTTGCCCCCAACGGCTGCCTATTCTGATGACGGCATTCATTGAGGTCTCACCGGCAAGTCTAACTGAGGGTGAGATACGAGAAACTACAGGCATACAGGTACCATCTACTACAGACATTGCTAATGCATCAAACGCTGACGGCGATGATCCACACTTCTGCACTTTTGATCTGCTAACTGAAGTGGTTCCACTTTCACCTACCACGGTAGACGGTTTCTTTGCCAGCCTAGATGATCTGATGTTTTCTCCTGACACTCCTGAGAATAACTTTTGATTATTTCACACAGCGTTCTCTGAATTCCGAAATTCGGCCTTCATTTTTCAAAACAATCTACTAATTTGAACTTTTTGGCACAGAGTAATTTGCTTAAAGTAGAACTATTCTTAGAGAACAAGATTTCTTGTTTGAACTTCCTAAAATGACAATATTTTGCTTCAACCTCGAAAACAAACACATTTATGCTATGGGACAGATTTCAGGTATCAATTGATGAATGTACTTTTGTTTTATTTAATGAGAGAATATATGCTCATGATTTATGCTTGATTTCAGATGACGCTGTTGTAATGTACATGACACTGGGCTTGTTAATTGTCATGTGAAATACTTAATGTTCTATGTCCTGCATTCCATTCTTTGATGATTCCCTGGGCTCAGAGGAACATTGGAGCTTGGATGAGCAGGAGGCAGCTGTTGGTGGTGTAACTCAATAAACTCAACTTACTTCATTACCAGTGAGAGCGTCTTTGGAACACACGCCTATAACTTTTGCATACAGTATATACTCATTTCATGTGAACAAGCCTATTCAAATGCATTTTTGTATTTTGGGGTGGGATTGTGAACACTTTGCTTTAGATATGTTCAGTGTTTAGGTATTATTGAACTTAATAATCGTGGAGTGGGTGTTATATAGGAATCTAGGACCCTAGTGTAATTTTCGCAATTCATGCCCATATATAGGTATAATTCACCCAATACTTATATAGGCCTAGGAATCATTACCTTATTTAGTCTTAGCCTATGCAGCCCAAATACGGCATGGCTACTTCCACTAAACTCCAAGAATCCACCACGATTTCTTGGAAAAACCCGCCTTCAGCAGTCAGGGACTTCCCCCTGCATGAATATTAATTTATCCAAGAACTCCTGGAGTTTTCAAGGAACTGAGACACTAGTGACGATATTATGTCCAATCTTACGTCAAACTCTGCACCTTCAAAGTATAAATATGCCCAGTCAAACACACGGTGGTTTAGGAGCAGATCGACTAACTACTTGCCCAACGCCCTGCTGCTGCAAGTGCCGAAGGAAGCCGACCCTCCAACTGACGCACTGAGAAGATGCTGTCTTTTCTCTTGCCGAGAAATCCAGCTCCGGTGTTTCCAAGCTGGCCTTGCGGGTTGCTGGGAGATCGAGTCCTGAGAGAGAGATACAAGACCTCTATCATTCTAAAACCAAGGTATGGAGCCGATTGGACCCTTAGAGAATTCTTGGAACAGATTCTTGGCAGAAAATTACTAGACTTAAGCTACACCACACTTACTCCTCCCTCGTACTAGACTTAGGTTAAGTACACCGGGGTAGGCGTATTTCAGAAGCACCAGTTGAGTACTTTTAGCCACTATTTTATCACTGTATGTATTTTTTGCATTTTATGTATTTATGTATTCTATGTTTATGGCTTAGAAACCATATCATGCTTTTATTGTACTATTTTATAATACTATTCGTATTATATGCATTGTACTTCTTAACTAGCATTTCAATTGTAGCAGTGCATTTCTTATTCTTAAGAAATAAGACTGTTCAATAAATACTTTTATTGAAAACGCCCGTCTCTCTATTTCTGAGCAACTCTGGTGAAACGAAGCATGCACCTCTGACTGAGTGAAATAGCCGTCTATTGTTTCAGCGACTCTAGAGATACGTTTCATTCTAAGGGAAACAAAGTTGCCATGTTATATGGTTGTCAGAGACTAATCCCTTCTTGTACTTTCGAGAAAGTTTCTAGTGACCTCTGAGCTAGCTGGCACTCACAATTAAGTCTAATATATACGGTAGAGACCTAGTCGACTTAAGTCCTACGTCTAAGCTGCAGGATATATTATTCCAATGCGCAGAGCCTATTGGGAATATAGGAACTACACCACACATTCTTTCGAGCTAATCTACTCCTCCTCTCCATTGCCCATATTTCTCCAGTCTACTTATGAGCTGCCCAATATATGGTGAGTTGTTACTGGATCTGGGGAATCTGTTTCTGGCTGGTATTGCTACTTCAAATAATCAGCATTATGTCATTTCGCCTAGAATGTGGAACTATCTGCAGACATAGGGATGCATGAAGAATATGCGATGTTACATCGCATTGCTATTACAAAGTGGTTGTTACAACGACTGCGTTGTTACATTGCAAACCATTACAACGCAAGTCATTACAACAACTTGCTGTAGGGGGCGCTGGATGTTGGAATAGTATAATTTAATATTCCAACTCGTCTGTGCAACAGTAGGGAAGGTGTTGAATTTTAAATCCAATACCTTCTGCCCCCTACAGCATGTCGCTGTAATGACTTGCATTGTAATGGCTTGCGATGTAACAACGCAGTTGTTGTAATGACTACGTTGTAATGGCATTGGCTCAGTAACTACTGACCAAGTAAACACTGGCCCACACAGCATTGGACAAAGTGGTATCTCCCAAGAGGAAAGCTCCCGGCTCACTCATAGTGAGGCCTTTAAAGGTGGAGACTAGTCTGGAGGTCAGTGTCAGGTGCAGAGAAGAAAAATGGACAAAAAGAGGATGTCTAATTTAAGATCATGGAGGCGCGTGCGCCACAAACCATGATGGCCTCCTGATCTGGAGCTCCGTTCCACGATGGGAAATGCAGCGGTGATTCCTGCGGTTCCAGCCTCATTTTCCACATTAAATGTTTTTTTTCCATGCATCGGATGACCCACTGAACATCTGTGGTTATTGGTATGACTCATTTTCTCTCCTGCACTGAGATACTTTAGAGAAGACATATCTCCTCATATTTAGCCGCCATTTTGTTTTTTCGAGATGGCGTTTTTTCTCTTCATCTGCACTATGTTTGAGGAAACTTCCAACATAATTGTGCATACCATGTTTTTTTTCTTGCTTAAATGGTGGTTTGCCTACTTGTCTTCTTCTACCCTGGACCAGTGGATTTCTGAGGATGTTTTAATTTGGCACCTTCTAGAAAACAAAGGTTGCCCTTTTGAGATGCCGCACACAGCATGGGTTAACGCACACCACATCACAGGCAGCAGTCAGGTTTGCAGGCTTTATGTCATCCAACAGCCAAACGCGTTTCGAGCTCCCTTGAGCTCTTGATCACTGGCAGTAAAGAAAGTAGGAGCGGCATTAAGAACAACTTCTTTTAGTTAAAGAACTACAAGAGTCTTATGTGGCTGCACGAGGGGACTATCAGTACCAGCATGCCATTTTCCACAACGCCCACTGGGGCGGGACTCCTTATTTGACACAAAATGGTCACCCATGGAATCTCGTATTTCTGTGGTGGAACAACATGTTGGAGAGCATCAATACATGTCTGTCAAGGTTGTTACCTTAGAAAAGGAGGTTCTCCTGTTGTAGAAATCTACTCAAGACCTTGAGAACAGAAATAAACGCAATAATCTCCGATTATATCGATTTATATGTTTTTCAGAAGGTTTGGAAGGTGACGCCCCAGTTCATTTCTTCACTACTTTTCTACCAAAGCTCCTAGACCGTTCTCCAAATAGAAACCTAAGCATCCAACTGGCTTATAGACTGGGTCCTGGTTTGTCCTCTACATCAGCTCCTTCAAAGCCACGGGGTGTAATTTTTATTTTTCTGAAATTTACTGACCTTCTACAAGTTTTGAATGCAGCTAAAATAAAAAAACAACTTATATGGTCTGGCTCCAAACTATTCATTTCACAAGACATTTCTTCAGCAACTGCCAAACGTCGGAAGGAATTTCTTGACCTTCGTCCTGCTCTACGTACATTGGGCGCAAGATATGGACTATTTCACCCATGCTTATTCAAGGTCACTTTTCAAAACAGAACTTCCACCTTCGAAGACTCGACATACCTGAGGAAATTCATTCACTCTCACTCCACAACGTCAAGGGAAACTGCTGGTCCTTCTTCTGCAACTTCTGTTCCTTTCTTACTGTAACCATGTTTGATCTATGCAAATTCTCTGAATATTGTTCTCTTGCAGGTTGCTTGTTGATATCCGTTTTGTGACATGTTATTATTATTTTTCTTTTCTTCCACTTCATATCTCTTTAGATTTTGTCTTTGGAACTTCCCTAATTATCAGTTTCCTGCCCGTTTGTGGTGCTTTCCTCCTGACTGGATGTGCCTTCTTTACTTGTGAGTCACCACTCCTTGTATTTTTCCTCTTGTTCTTCCCTAAAGGTACATATTACAGATGTCAATCTTTTTTCTCTACCCTAATTTTTGGTATATGGTTTCCGTTTTCAATGGCTGACATGCGCTGTCTTCTCTTAATGTATTCTTTATCATCCCTTCCTTTTCCCTTTTCTACTTCTTTGCTATCCTCCCTTTTTCCATTCCGTCCTCGAATTCTCTTTTCTTCCTTAATATTCCTTTTCTTCTTGTTTAGTTTTGTTGATCGTGTTGCGTTTTACATTGTTCAACTTATCCACATTCAGAGCTGTATCCTGGAATGTGAAAGGTTGTCTTAATCCCATAAAAAAAATCAGAGATTACTTTCTCATTTAACCTCCTATAACCCAGATATTGTTTCACTACAAGAGATTCATTTGTCAGAATTTGCTGCTTTAAAGCTTAAAAGGAGTTGGGTTGGATTAGCCCTTGTTTCTCCAACCTCTAATAAAAAAATGGTGTCATCATTCTATGTCGCAAAAGGTTAAATTGTTCTGCTGTTTCTCAAGATATTGACTCGGAAGGTAGATGGTTACTAGCTAAGTTACTTATTAATAGTAATTGTTTGACTGTTCAACCAGACTATCTCCTTTGGCCTGATATTACAAAAAAATGTATGCAATATAAAGATGAATCTTTTATCATAGGAGGTGACCAACTAGATTTTAGATCCATTTATAGACCGTAAATCCCAAATTCGTTTTATCCCCCATAAAGCTCATGGGCAATTTCAAAACACAATCTCTCAGACACATCTTGTTGACGCTTGGCATCTATGCAACCCAGATGTAACAGAATACTTATTTTTCTCCCCTCCTCATGGCTCTCTGACACAATTAGATTACATATATCTTCTAAACACCTATCTCAGAATATAATTTCTTCTTCAATTGAACCAATTATAATTTTCGATCAAGCCCAAGTAATTGCATATTTTGATTTGCTTCGATCGCAACCCAGGTCCGCTAGATGGAAGCTCAACAATTTTCTTTTACAAAATCCTAACTTTTCCTCTTCCTTTACTTCTTTTACTGAAGAAATATTTCTCTTGAATGATGATCCGAATTCTTCGCCTTCCTTGATATTAGATACTTTTCAGGCTGCTGCTATTGGTTTCATTATGAATCTTTTTTCCAAGAGGAAGAAGAAATCAACTATTCAACATAACTCCTTAATAGTTAACATTAAATGATTAGAACATCAATTTTATACTTCCTCCTCTAGTTTTTTTTTTACAAGAGTTAGTTCGTGTGAAATTAGACTCCAACATATTAACCACTGATGATGCTTCATCTATTCTTCTTCTTTGTAGTGCCCGTTATTATGGCGGACGAAATAAAGCTGGCAAACTTTTGGCTGATTATCTATAAGCTCATAAAGAACGTGTCTTAATAGATTCTTTTCAAACTTCAAAGGGAAAACATCTTTTTAAGGAACAAGATATCTTAGATGATTTTTTACTTTTTATAAATCCCTGTACACACCAGAATCCCCTGTTTCTGCCTCTTTAATTGATACTTATCTTGCCCAAGTTCTTCCTCCGATCCGTGGTGATCTTGATTTTAATACTCTGGAGTCAGATATTTTAATCGTAGTAATTTCTAAATCTCTAAATTCACCTAAAAGCACAGAACTCCAGGGCCAGACGGATTCATGGTTGAATTTTATTTATACTTCTCCCATCTATTACTTCCTAAACTTTTACATCTTTTCCATTACTTTTGTAACACTGGTAAGGCAGAAGGGACTTTCTTAGAAGCTACAATTTGCTTGATTCATAAGGAAGGTCGTGGCCCCAAACTATGTAAAAACTATCGTCTCGTATCCCTCGTGGATTACAAAATCATATCTTGGCTAAATTGCTTGCTCTACCTTTTGAACCCCTTTTGCCTATCCTAATCGGTCCAGAACAATGCTGCTTTGTTAAAGGCAGATTAACTTCTGACAACTCTTGAATGTCTTTGAATATTTTAAATAAAGCCTCCACACTTTCCTAGTCCCTAGCTGCAGTTCCTGTTGATGCGGAGAAGGCTTCTGATAGTCAATTGGTCTTTATTCAAAACCCTTAATTGGAATGGCTTTGGCCCCAAATGTATTTCTCTTATTTCTTTGCTCTACTCCTCTCCTACTGCTTTTTTTTAGTTAATGGTCTTATATCTCAATTTTTTCCATTACAACAAGGGGTCCGTCAGGGTTGTCCTTTTTCTCCTCTCCTTTTTTGAGAATTTTGCAATTGCTTCCAAAGGCCTCCTTGATATATAAATCCCTTTCCACTCCAGATCCTGTTCGCTCTAAAACAAAACTTGAGCTTGCTTAGATAGCGGATCTGGGTTGTGTATGGAACATTGAATTCTGGAATAAAATTTGGACAAGACCTGCCTGTACTGCTCTGTTGGACCTGGGGTTACCAGTCCACATAGGGTAGCCTGGCACTGAGTGGAAAGACCAAACCTGAAGCAATTGTGTTATACTTGCATCGCGCCTCTACAGTAACCCAATGCCCATCCACCAAAAAGTAAGCACCACAACGTATTTAGAAAAGTAGAAAATCTTTATACTCTCTTGTTGCTATTTTCTTGTATTGCTCTTAGATGCAAAACCAGTACCACATTTACAATTAATTCAGTACATTTAAGTTACTTGTTTTTGTAAACTTTCCTAATTTCTTAAAATTTGGATTCTCTTGCACTTCCTGTTTAGACAACACATCCTTTAGCAGATAAACAGGGTAGTTAACCCAATTTTACTATTCCCCCCTTCCTCCTCTGAAAGAAAAACAGGTTCAAAGCATTTCTAATATATATCCTGACATCAGCTAGATCTCTACCATCAGCATTCTAAACCTTATCACACAGATGGAGATCAGTACAAGTTTTCATGCGAGAATGCGTTGAAATTACTCTAGTAGTTATCCCATCCAGGGCATGGAATAAGGCAGTCAATTGTCTTAGTCAGTTAATAAAGCCCTGATGCATTCGGCAATCCTCACTCAATGGGCACTTTTCTGCCGCTTAACTTTCCTCTCTCATAGCTGTGTTGAAAACAATTTGGTTCTGAATGCCTTTTCCCCCTCCTTCTCTTCTCCGATGAACTTCTCCGGGACTTTTGTCAAGATTCTACTGTCCCCGGAGGCGGCAATGAGGCCCCCAAAACACCCGACTTCCCAACCACACTTTCACAGTCTTACCGGGGATTTGTGGTGTTTAATGGGTGCCCGCTCACTCTGTTTCCGCCTCAGCTGCTTCGAACGAACTCTCGCTCTCGCACCACAGGGGCTCAGCAATTGTCTGAGACGGGTGTGCGTCACGTTTCCTTCAGCGTAGATCTCCGCCTCGAATCCCGCCCTCCTCTCGCTTGTCAGAGGGGGTGGATGTTGAACACAGGCCAGCCTCCTCTGCTTCCTGCCCCCTTTCCTCTCGGAGCTCACTTGGCAGAGCGTACGATCTCCTGCGACGTCTCTTCAGAGGGACCAACGCACCGCTGGCCGGTACCGGGTCCCCTCTCTACCTCCAGACCTCCTCAGCAGAAAAAGGGGGGGGGGGCCGTGGACACTGCCCGCCGACAGCTGACACACCGATTGGCGGCGGGGAATACAGCGGGGCAGCCACACTACGGTAAGGTTGATTTACCTTCCCACGTTCTGTAAAGTGAAGTCCTGGGGCCAGTGGCGGTGATACTCCTGACTTCCCCTCCCTCCTCGTGCTTTGTCCGCAGTATGCTTAAGAGTGCGGCAAAGAGGGGGAAAAACTTGTCAGATATAGGACCCTCTACCCTGGGCGGCAGTATGATATCGGGGACCCAGAGCGGGATTATAAAGCCCAAACCAGCAGCCACCCGGCTACCCTCCTCCCAGGTCAGATGTCCTTCACCTGCCAGGCCAACTACAGGATTCCTCCTCAAGAGTTCAACAAGGGGAAAGGGAAAAGCGCGAAACAGTCTCCTCCAAATCGGAGGCCTCCCTGATGTATCTCCCAGAACCACGGGAAACCACTTCTCTCAGGGGGCTCGATGTCGCTGCTAGGTTATGCGGAAAAAAGTCAATAACCCGATGGAAGGGCTCGGTCAATAACTAGAGGGTGACATCCTCAGGAGAGACTGCTGACCCATAGGACAGTCTAGCCTCAATTAGTGTGCCTTCCTCTCTCAGCTAACGCCTCACTCCTCACCAGGTTCCAAACAGCTCACTGGTCACTCTAAAATGGCCGCCCTAGCTCTGACACTTATATAGGCTGGCCTCAGGCTACCAGACCAGCTGGAAGGTTCTGGAGTGTCCCTATGTTATCCCATGGGTCCATTTTCTGAGGTGAGCAGTTGTGGCAGTTACAAGCCACCATTTTGTAAAACTAAATTTTCCTGTTAACAGGGGGGCTTCTAGGCCTAAGAAAATTATAGGATCAAGGAGTACCTAACCCCTAGAACAACACCTAAAAATTCCAGTGGACATGAAAAACAAAGGTTAGGAGGCAGAAAGGGGACAAAAATAAATAAATAAGTAGGAGGGACCACCCAAAG
This sequence comes from Lissotriton helveticus, assembly GCF_964261635.1. Lineage (NCBI taxonomy): Eukaryota > Metazoa > Chordata > Amphibia > Caudata > Salamandridae > Lissotriton > Lissotriton helveticus. Next base: position 885,623,479 of record NC_136072.1, read on the forward strand.
GGCCAACAGGTCTAACATGCTCAATCTAGGTTCTTTCTATATCATAGATTCCATTTCACTCCTTTATCAATAGCCACGTTTTCACACAATAATGATGACTCTTGCTGGTCCCGTAAATCCCCTTCAGCTGATCTGTTACATCTTTTATTTTCCTGTCCCAATGTAGCCTCCTTTTGGTTAGAGGTATGGTTGCTTACATCAAAAAAGTTTAGCTTACACACTTCCCTGGCCAATCATATAATTTTTGCAGGTAGTTTATCAGACTCTATACACTTACCCTCACATGACAAAGGCCTATTTGACCTTATGTTAGCTTTAGCTTTTCAACAAATTACTTCTAACTGGAAATGTTCATCTAAACATTCAGTGAAGTCTTGGTGGAATCATGTTTGTTATTATAATCGACTAGATATTGCTTTTGCCTCCTCCTATAATCCGACTGTTAATAGATACCTATATTGGTTACCATTAATTAATTATTTAAACAAGATTGCAAAAAAAAATGTGTCTCTTCAAAAAGGTCAGAAAATTTTAAACCCCTGTATTTTGTTGTTTCTCTACCTTTTTGTTCTAGCTTATATTCTTTCATTAATGTACTGCTTATTGTTATGTTAATCTCTTTCTTTTTTATCACTAATATATAATATTACTCGATCTTCAGTTCCTGAATTATAAAATACTTTTTTATCTCTTCCATCCCTTTAATATAATATACACAATTTTAACTTTACAGTTTTGCAAAAAGTACAATATGCACCTTTGGTTAGAGAACAAACCTCTCCCATTGTTCAATTTATTTTATTCCTCCAGAATTGACCCTCCTCACCCTCTGGAGGATTTGGACGGCTGCAGCCTTGCCCATTCACCCTACATGTACACGCGCCAGGGACAGATGTTTTATTTATAAAATTGCTATTAATATTTTGTGTGCACTTAAACAATTGCTTCCTTCACAATCACTTCCTTCAATATTTCCTCCTTGCGTCAGATTCAGCTACTTACCAATGTTCTAAATTATACCATTTACTTCTATGGTCAGTTTTTCAGAAAACTGCATAGCCTTCCTCTTCTTTGCTCCAGAGAGCTCCACAAAAAGCTGATCACCCCATCAATGGTCCTTATAGAATCTATGTAAAAGTTTAAAACCCTTTTCTGTGTACAGCCAATGGAGGCTCCTATGCTGCTCCTCTTTTGAGCAGTGCGAGGTAGCAATGAAATCTGGCAAAGTGATTATTTACCCAATGTGGAATGGAGTCACAACTTTTGGTAAGAAGGCTGTCGGAGTTCTCGGCAACAATTTGAACTAGCAAGGGAATCTGCCTACTGATGGAAGTCGCCCTGCACCACCTCGTGGTGTAGACACCACTCGTGTTGTGCTAGACAACATCCGCTCAGTTGCAGTTATGGCATTCATGGAGCCTGCCAGGTAGTTAGCAACCAAGAAGATGTCCTAACACTCTAGCCAACTCCAGAGGAGCAAAGCCTCCTGGCACAGGACCCAGGGCCCTACTCACCCATACTTGTTGCAGTACAACATGGTAGTGGTGTTGTCCAAGTGAATGACTCACACCTCTAGTAGGATGATGTGGAGCTCACCCTCCGCTGAAGACTAGATCCCCCTGATCCTACACCTCATCAGGAAACCTCCCGCCAACCCATTAGTGATGTTTTGGTCACTACTGTCCGCTCTGCGTGACCTGCTGCAGAACAAAGTGTTATTAGTGAACCACCACAATAGATCTTGAACCATCTCCTCTGACACTTCAGTGGTGTTGGAAATACATACCTGATGCCTGGCCACTGGGATTTCAGGTTCCACTGCTGGGCTTACATGTTTCATTTGTCGCAGTTGACAAGGAGGATGCATGAAGCTAAGAGGCAAAGAAGACTTTGAGCCACTCTCTCTTCTAGATCCAGAATAGAGTTTGAAACAGCAGTATCATAGCCAGAACATTCTAGACTTGTTGCAGAGGAAAAGTCCTGAACTCTACTGTATTATTCATAATCGTCCAATGAATGAAAGCCTATGTGAGGAAATCAGGTAGCACTTTGGCTTTTTTATGGAGAAACCAAACAATATCAAAACTTCCACATCATCGGGGGCGGTCTAAGAGTGACTAATGTGGGCCCTACTTTAGCAGCCAATTATCAAGATACAGAAATACAGACACTCCGACCTCTGAAGATAGGTAGCAACGACAGCCATCACTAGTGTGAACACCAGAGCGGTGCCGTTGAGGCTGAAGGGGAGCAAGGCAAATTAAAAATGCTTCTGGCCCACCTTAAACCAGGCAATCCCTGTGGGCTGCAGGACAACTACATAAATATAACTGCCCTGCAAGTCAAAGGACAGCATCCAGTCTCAAGTGTGATGAACAATTAGGATCTGACCCAATATGAACATTATGAATTTGTCCTTCTGCAATGAGGCGTTCAGCTGTTAAAGGTCCAAGATAGGTCTCAGTCCCTGTTTTTTTGCAGAATGAGAATAATAACCCCAGTCAAAATCCAAGTCCACTACCTTCTATATAACACGCTTTGTTAGCAACAGACATACGTCCTGCAGCATAATCGACAGATGTTCTGCTGTAAATTGTTACAGCATGGAAGGCATACTGGATATTGAGAATAGAAAAGGTAGGGCGTAAATGTGTGAACAGTTTACAAGACCATCTGTCAGATGTGATGGATTGCCGATACGGTAAGTAGTGATTATTTCTGTTCATTACTGGGTAGGCAGGTGTTGCTGAGGGCAAAGTAAAGTAGTTTGATGGCTGCTGTAGCAGGGTGAGAGGAATTGAAAAACCGGTGCCCCTACTGACCCAGAAGTTGCCTGCTGGATCTGCGTCCGCAGCCCAAAAAAGGACTAGACTGTCTACTACTGCATTAATGTCTGTTAAGGATGTTTGCCTATACACCTCCCCTCTGTATTAGCAGCTTAATGTCTGGAACTGGTGTGGAAATTGTTTGGCTGGGGTCAATAGTCCCAAGGAAAACATTATACCACTATTAACCTTAAAGTACTGCAAAGCAGTGTCTGCCGTCTCTCCAACACGGCAAGACCCATCAATGACATGCCCAATAATGAGCTTGTACATCACCAGAGAACCTGGTAGGCCGCATCCAGACAAGTCTATGACAAGCATGGAAGAGTGCAAATAGGTTCCTTGGGTAGGACAATAGGTTGACGGAACGGACCCCACTATGGGATAGTGACTTGTTGAAGGAGGTGGGAAGTTTGCAGGGCTTAAACATATGGAGGCTACTACATATTGCCCAACTAGGAGATATATGGAGGGGGTTGGCTATAATATAGTTTGAAGACCTACAAAAGGAGTTTCAATTAGCTGACTCTGAAAGATATAAATATATGCAGCTGGGACACGCGCTTCATAGGCACATACGAGAAGGGGAGCGTATTCCTGAGTACAGCCCACTGGAGAACCGACTCCTATCAGACCCAATACCGGAAAAAGCACTCTCCTACAAATCTAGAAAGATCATTAATAACTCACCTGATCCACTGATAAAGTTGCGTGTGGACTGGGATGCTGACATTGGCTTACTGGAAGGCAATGACTGGCCCGAGGCTATACAAAGTCCAAGAGAAGTTGCAATAAGGGTGAGATTTAGGCTAATACAACTACGGATTCTCCATAGATCATACTCCAAGGCCACAGCTATGCATAAGTTAGGGCACACCCATACAGATCGTTGCATACGGGGCTGTAACCAAAAAGGTACCTTCTTCCATATTATTTGGGAGTGTCTGGCTATTCAACAGTATTGAGGGACGGTGGTACGGGTAATGTCGGACGTGCTGGGGCAGGAAGTCCCAGTTGATGCTAGATGGCATATATTATGTGTCACGGGGAGCAGACATGGCCTAGATATCAGAAACTATGACAAATGGTGGCGGCCATGGTGGCCAAGAGGAACATTACCTGGGCATGGAGGTCCGCCCTTCCTTCGAAGGTGGGTCAGTGGAAAGCCGATTTAGACTGGTGCAGTGCCGCAGAAAAGATTGTGTATAAGAGATGGTGCTGCCCACGCAAATGGGAGAAAATATGACACCAATGGGAGATATATCGGGGTCTGTGAGGGGGGGACTAGTGCATCACCTTAGATAGCAGGTGGGATGGGGGCTGTTGACGATCTGTGGGGTCAAGATGGTAAGATCCAGAATAGCTGTCAAAATATCAGATCGTAGTACTGTCTATACTCAATGTATCCATTTCCAAACGATGCCAGAAATGTGCTGTATAATATATCTGACATTGGTTTAATAAAAAGATTATTTAAAAAAAAAAAAAAGACAAGACTATGAAGGACTGCACTGGTACTGATCACTTTGCCGATTTAATTCATAGCATCCATACTAACACATATCACACTCGTGGCCATGTCCTGCCTGTCATGTATCATCTGAGCCATAGAGACCCTAAGATCATCTAGGACTGGCAACAAGATCTCACTGGTCACTGAAGAGCGAGAGACAGACTGAGACTCTGACTTGGAGAAGAAATCTTGATCACCTGCGCATAAGTGTGACATTTCCATTGTTGCAGTAAGTTTATATGTAACATTTCCATACCTTAGGTATCTTTGAGTGAGACTTTATCATGAGCGGGTGTTAAGTTTTAACGGGGTGACCCACATAAAAATACCAGACCTGAGTCTGTTATGCAGTACATTATAGATCTAGTTGTGGTAGCAAATTGTAATACAGCTTGATAGCACAAAAGCATTCACCACTCATTTTTTATATAATGCTCTAGTCCTATTTAATTCCATGTTTGACAGGCATTAAATGCGAAATAACTTCAAAGCATTGGATGGCAACACAGTTGCTCCAAATGATAGCAGTGAAATTACTACTTACAGTGCTCTTGATGTGGGGGAAGAAGAGGGTGTAGGATAGAGGGTGGTGAGTCAGTGAGTGCAGGACAGGGAAAAGGTATGGTGACATATATACATCATTTACACATGAAGTAGAACCTTTCCAGCCTAACATAGGTCAACTGTTCCTGTGTCTAGACATAGCTCAATTGTACATGTTATTCGTCACAATTTATCCATTGAGCTTGTAATGGAGGTTGTATGTTGTCTACGTTTCGACCCCAGGATTGGAGGGTAACTTGTATCCTCGCGTTGGGGTCTTTTTTAGGACAAGGCCGTGAAGAGCATCTATGGGTAAGGGGAAATGTTTGAGAGGAGCGATGCTATTTACAAAGAGGGGTGAGTGCTATGGTAAGTGAGGTAACCAATACCTACTTGTGGAGGAGGCACGGCTTAGCTCTGTGTAGGGAGTGTCATTATGTGAGGTCATCAATCTTTCACAAAGGGGAATAAATCCAACCAAAATCTAGTGAGAGGAGAGAAAAGGTCAACAGAATGTTGCTCAAAGGTCCAACTAAAGAAATTCTGGCTGCGTGTGGTGGCACTAGAAGACTTATGTGCCCCTGTGTGGCCCTGGGGAGGCTCCAAACATGTTGGCCAATATTAGAGGCTTTTCACTCATCATGGTTATATTGTTCCCTAATACCCCTTCTTTTAATATACTGAATAGGAGCTAGAAGAAAAACATTTCGCCCACTAGATAGGTATTTTAATACTTTTTCCATCCACTCCACAACACTGCATGACACATATTCTCACATAAATGCTCCTACGTAATTTCGCAAGTTGAAGCACGCCTCAATCTGCAGCAGATTGAGAGGACCCCAATGATGAAGCATGTCACCAGTGGGAAACCCTGGTGAGTGAGGGGACTCTAGAAAGAAATTGTTCATTCTTGTCTGAAAGAAGACTGTCCAAATCGACTTGAGTTGGGGTCTTACACGAGAGGGCGCACGGCAAGATGGCCGCACATCGGTGAGGCTCTGCCAGACTAAGCTGAAAATCCGTTATTAATCCGCATAATCCTGCTACTGTCGCTTTCTGCCCGATGGATTCTTGTGCCTGATTGCCTGCGGTGCGGATTGAATCCGGTGATGGGGATCCGAGACCCTGATTTGAGTATTTTTGCAGCCCTTACTGTACCGGCGCGGTCTTGGCCACGTGGCTCGCGCAAGGCCTGCGCTTTCCGGGACCAGTCTGCCGCCGGCTGCGGGGGGGATCGCCTCGCGGATCGGGGCTGCGGGACTTGGGAGCGAAGTGTGGATAGCTGTCCCAGCAGGCTGTACGCGGCGAGTCCTGCTTCGGAAAAGTGTTTGGCAGGCAACGATGGACCTGAGAGTTGCCTGGGCTATCGGCGGCCTGTGACCTGGACGGAGTGCCGAACTTGAGGCCGGACCTAGCTCTGCTCTGGAGGACCTGACGCGCTGCTACGGGAAGTCCTGGGTGCGGCGGCCGCGGCGGGGGGAGACCCCCGGGGCCGAGACGGAGCTGGCAGATGGTGGCGGGATCGGGCGTCTGCCCACGCTGGTGGTGGTGAGTGGAGCTGAGGCCTGGTGGTAGCGGTTGCTGCGGAGGCGGGGTTCGGCTGCCCCGGGCCTGGCCACGTGAGCTGAGGCCGGCGGGGGTGGGCTGAAGATTGCGGTGTGCCTGTGATCCCCTGAGGGCTTGTGGGGAATTATAGACTGAAGAACAGGAGCTCTACTGACCGATCTGCTCGTTGGATTGCAGCGAGTGCTGGAGGGCGGCATTGTGAAGGCCAGCGCTATATGTGAGAAATGCACCTTGCACGTGCTGATTAAGGACAGTGAGCGCTTACTCGCTGGGTGGTTTCTACCCTGTTGGGGGACTGCATTGGGTTACCCCTGCTGGATTGCAGTTAGGCCATTGCCTTTGTTCGCGGCGCTCTTCATCTGCACGTGTGTCAGTGCTCCTGCTACGCTGGCACCACCATTTTGTGATAAACTGCATTTTCCTAGTAGAGGCATGTGATTTGCTGGTGGGAGTGTTCTATATTACTAGGTGCTATGGGTCGGCCTGAGAGGAATCAACCTAAGCTGAACTTTGAAACGCGGAAATCTGCGGCGCCCCCGTCGCAAGGCATGTCAGACACTGAATCGGCAGGAGCTGCGGGGGTACGCCAAATCTGGAGGCCACGCTCATAGCCATGCAGAAAACACTGCAATCCATAGAAGGCACTATGGAGGCGGTAAACCACAGGCTGGACCACATGTCCACACAATTTGAACGGCAAAACGAGCGAATGGATGAGGTAGAGCAGAGGGTGTCCGCAACGGAGGATGGCCTTACCACAGTGACTGATAAGGTGTTCAGTATGGAAAGGGTGCTGGCGGTAATACAAGCTAAGAATGAGGAGTTGGAGGGGCTGTCCCGGCGCAACAACATCCGCGTCACGGGGCTGCCGGAATTCACAAATTTGGGCAGGATGGAAGATTTTATGGAGAGACTCTTTGTGGATATATTTGGATCTGACCAGCTCTCTAAAATGTTTATTGTAGAGCGAGCGCACCGCTCTTTGGCAAAGCGTCCGGTGCCCGGAGCACCTCCGCGTCCCATAATTGCACGAATTTTGAATTATAGGGACAGGGATGTTCTGCTGCGCATGGCGAGGGAAAAAGGCACTATAGACTATCAAGGTAGTAAATTGGAGTTTTTCCCTGACTTTACTATGGCTGTGCAAGTGGCGCGGAAGGAATTTGCGGGAGTGAAACAGATTCTTAGGGCAGAAGAAATTCCGTATGCTATGTTGTACCCAGCTCGGCTGCGGATAGGTGCACCCGCGGACAACAAAATCTTTACCTCGCCAAAGGCAGCCATGGATTATGCGAAAAAACAGAAAAAGCGTAAGGGAGACTCTGCTAGGGCGCAGGAAGGAGATGATGAACTGCTTGTAGATAACTAACTGTCCTCCTGCACTTAGGGCGCAAACAGCTGCTTGCTATCGGGCTATTGCTGCATTGTCAGATGGAGATGGTTCTCCTTTTCTGTATTAGTAACCTTTCTCCTTACAGGATGTTGCTTTGTTTCAGTATTACTAGTGATCACGAGTTGGGAGCTTCACGGTCTGAGAATTTAATATTCTTTTCTGGCATATACCCTTGGTAGTATGGGACATTTATGGAGCTACTATGATCATAGGGTTCAGGACCCGACTACCATACTGTCGGAGACGCTGCTCCACGGTTTATATGCCTTGCCTTATGTTCAATATGATATAGTTCTGCCTCCTATAAATAGTGAAGCAACTGTGGGACCTCTAAAGTCTGAACTGTGTTACGTAGTTTGAGGTGTGGAATGAAGATTGTTGATCCCTGTGGGGTTGGCATCTGCCATTTCCTGTTCTGCAGATTGGCAATTGTTGGAGTGTCCGGGGTATGTATGGGGCGACAGAGGTGGATTGCATATCCTGTTGGCTTAGTCACCTCCTGTTTCTGCTGAAACCGGGAGTTCTGTGCCTCTTCGCCCCCACTTATGGGAATACCCCACGCTCTGTTTGCGGTTTGGCAGGGGGGAGGGAGCTGGGGGGGCTTGGGTTTGCTTTGGCTGGTTGGGGGGGCCGAAGTGGGTGGGGGGTGGGCTGGTTTGGACCTGGGTAGTTGGGATGGTTTTGGTTTTGCACTTTGGTCTGTCTTTGCATATGAGACCTCTGTGGGCAGAAGGACACTAAGGGTGGGGGGTTGGCTTTGGCAAGTTGGGGAAGCTGGCGTGGGTTGGGGGGTAGGATGGATGTGCTGTGGAATCCGATTTTGTTGGACGGTATACATTGAGGATCACAAAAGGGTCTATGTACAATATAAAGGAGTATTTAACTTGCGGGGCTGGGAGACAGGTAACAAGATCACTGCTTGTTGGCTGAGAGGTGAATCACCGGATATTTGGTTGGACATGCACCCTGAAGACACCTATGGTTAAGGGAGGAAAAATCACTTGGCTAACATGGAATGTGCGGGGTCTCAACAGGCCACAAAAGACCAGACAGGTGATTGCGTATCTGAATAGGCATGATGTGCAGGTAGTCTTCCTACAGGAGACGCATCTTAGCGGGCAGGCAGCTGACACGGTGGCTAGTCGTTGGGCGGGGAAGAGAGTGGCAACCTCGTATTCTTCATATGCCAGGGGTGTTATGATCCTGATTAAAAAGAATGTCCCCTTTGTGTGTTTGCATGAGGAAGTAGATAAAGAGGGTCGCTATATTATATTACATGGTAAACTATGTGGTACGCTGATAACGATGGTTAACGTGTATGGGCCGAACATTGATGACCCCGACTTTTATGTCACTTTATGGAATAAGGTATATACTTTGCCCCCTTCTGCGATCATTTGTGGGGGAGATCTGAATGTGACGTTAGACCGTGGTTTAGATAAAAAGGAGGCACGACAGGCTACAGCAAAACGAGCGAGTGGGGCAGTTCAGGATGGTATGGATGTATTGGGATTAGTGGATATGTGGCGTCTTGGGCATCCGGGTGTGAGAGAAGGTACCTGTTATACGTCTGCACACGATACCTGGTCGCGTTTGGATTATTGGCTGGTGACGAAAGATGTTAGTGGATGGGTAATAAGGACGGCGCATTTGCCCCGCACGTTGTCTGGTCATGCGCCTGTGCTGATGGAAGTATGGATGCCAACGCATGCGCATGCTCCGTTTACATGGCGGCTGCCACCTGGGGCTTTAACCGATCAGGTGTTGCGTGAGCGGCTGCGCGAGACGATTGACGTCTTTTTTTATAAGAATGTTAGTTCGGTGACGGATGCGTGTATTGTCTGGGAGGCTTTTAAAGTGACGGTGCGGGGAGCATGTATTGGAATGCAGGCTGGAGTGCTCAAATCGCTCAGGGACTCTATGGATAGATTGGAGCACGAACTGCTGAGTCTTCAACGACAATGTGAGCAGCGGCCGGCTGACGCTCTGTTGGCTGAAATACGCTCAAAAGTTACTGAGTACAATGAGTTGGCGGAACAGGAAGTAAACTATTTATCCAAGCGCACTAGGGCACGGTACTATGGTGAGGGTGGTAGACCTGGACGGGGACTGGCGGACAGACTCAAAGATCCTTGGGCTAAACACTGTGGGGTACAAGAAATTAGGGACAGTGATAGGACTGTGACGGATGTGGATGGTTTGTTAGAATGTTTTACACAGTACTATACAAACATGTATGAATATAGGGAAATTGCGAAATACTTGGAGGATATAGCGTTGGTCTGGCTCTCGAAAGGGCAGCAAGACTTTTTAATGCATCACATCACAGAGGGGGAACTCAGGGATGCGATCGCGGCATTGCCTAATGGTAAAGCTGCTGGTACCGACGGTTTACCGTCCGAATTCTATAAAGAATATGTGGACTTGCTCTTGCCACATTTGGCGATGGTACTGGAGGAGGCTTTTGAACAGGGACAACTTCCAACGACAATGAGGGAGGCTCTACTAGTGGTTCTCCCGAAACCAGGTAAACCACAAGACCGATGTGAGTCGTATCGTCCCTTGTCCCTGATGAATACGGACGTGAAGATCCTTGCCAAGGTGTTGGCCACACGCCTGCGACTGTTATTGCCCGTTATGGTACTGCCAGATCAGTCGGGCTTTGTACCACTGCGCTTGACGACGCATAACTTGAGAGCATTGTTTGCGGTTCTTCATTTACTCAAGCCTGAACTAGCTGCGGTAGCGGTCCTCTTGGACGCTGCCAAAGCGTTTGACTCTGTAGCCTGGAAATATATGATGGCGGTGTTGCATCGCATGGGTGTGCCGTATGTTTTTACGTCCTGGATCACCTTACTATACACCAATCCGGTAGTACGTGTGCGGGTTAATGGTCGAGTATCGGCCCCTTTTGCTATACAGAGAGGTACGAGGCAGGGATGCCCGCTCTCACCATTATTGTTTGCTATTATTCTGGAACCTCTAGCTTGTATCCTGCGGCAAAGACATGCGGCCTCGGCTTTGCGTTTTCATCTTCGTTCATTGGCAGTATCTATGTATGCTGATGATATGGTGCTTTATATCCGGGAGCCAGATAGATATCTCGAAGGGGTGATCAGAGAATATATCAGATTTGAACGCTTCTCTGGACTGTCAATAAATTGGGAAAAGTCTATCATACTGCCTTTAACTGATATTACCCTCCCATTTCCAATAGAGTTCCCTTTGGAATGGGCCTCGGAGCCGGTTCGGTATCTAGGGATATGGATACACAGAGACGCCCAAGAAATAATCCGTGCTAACTACGGAGTGGCGATTTCAAAGTTGGAAGATCAGGTTGCATTCTGGATACGGTTACCCCGGTCGTTTGCGGATCGGGTAGCCTTGATTAAAATGGTGGTGCTCCCCAAGTTTTTATATTATTTTGTAAACATCCCACTTACTTTGACGGCTAACTTTTTTACAACGCTTCGATCCTTGTTAATCACTTTAGCCTGGGGGGAAGAAACCTCGAGTAAAGTGGGACACCCTGACAAAGCCCTATGAACAGGGCGGGTTCGCAGTGCCGAATATGAGGTTGTACTATCTGTGTGCTCAAGCCCACTTCGCTTCCTATTGGATCTTGGCACCGCCGTACACACCACATGTAGCAATTGAGGCTGGGGCGAACTATCCACTGCCCTTAAAGGCAATGGTTGTGAATCCGCATTCGGTGTACGAGAAGGGCGAGGTGGACACGGTACAGTGCACAGCAGAGGCATGGCGGGACTAAGGGAAACGAGCAGACTGTTTGCCATTGTATGCACCGGCCATGCCTCTGTTGCATCATGCGCACGTCTCGGTCTCGAGCGATGTGGGTGCCCTTCAGCTGTTGCAGGGTGCTGGGATACACACCATGGGAGATATTTTCCCGGCTGGCCAATTCATTGGCTTACAGACATTATTGGACAAAACGACTAATGCAGTTGATGTATACGGCGAATTCCCGAGTGAAGATGCTTTCGCGATTGTACAGGATGTCGCAAGAAGATGAAAGTGGTGTGAATGTGTTTGCAAGGGCTAGATGGGACGCATGTTTGCTGGAGCCGCTGTTGGATGATGACTGGGCTGAATGTTGTGCTATGACCGGTGTTTTTGCTGCTAACGGGAATTTTAGGCTCATACACTATAAATTCTTACAACAATGGTATTACACTCCGAAGCAACTTTTTAAATATGGGCTCCGTGACACACCTGCGTGTTTGCGTTGTGGGATGGATGTAGCCAATTTTCTACACTTGGCTTGGGTGTGTCCCCGTGTGTTTGCGTTCTGGACAGATGTGACAGTGGTGCTGACTGAAATGACGTCAGTGACGGTTGATATGGACCCACGCATATGCCTGCTGGGCATGGTGTCTAGTATACCGTTGGGTGTAAGGCGCTTGGTCGCATTAGCGCTACAATTAGCCAAGCGCAGAGTGGCGGCCTGCTGGGGAGGGAGGAGGGCACCTGATGTGAAAACTTGGTTACAGGAAATGGCGTATTGTCGTGATCAGCTGACATGTTATTATGAAGAGCTGCCATCTGGCTCACGCCCAAGAGATATTTGGGGACCTTACACCACTTACATGTTGGCAAAGCTCTCTGATGATGACTGAGCTTGATCCGTGCTTTTATCATGACACGCTGCCCTAATCATAAAGGCACTGACTCGTGTGATGCAGACTGCCAGGCAGTTGGCGCTCATCTGTTCGAACCCCTCTGATGCTAATTAAGGCGTGAGCCTGTTGTTTCTCCAGATGCACATCATTCCCTTTGCTGTTATTGCTTATTGATGTCCTCCTACATTGGTGCAGGTATTGGTTGTTCTTAAGTAATGCTTCAGGTGTATACATACTGTGAGTATCTCCATGATGCTGTGATTGCCGCTCGTCTCACTTGCTCTGTCTTTCATCACTCGAGTAGCTGTCCAACTAGGATCCCAAAGATTGTTGGGGGGGGTTTGTTTAGTTAATAAGTTTGACTATGCTCTATGAAAAATTTAAGGCTACAAGGAGATTTGACATCGATACTGCAAGTTTGATTATGTTTTTCAACATCTGTTACGCCGCCGGGCCTTTGTTGGCAACACGGCTGTGTTCTGATAACTGGATGAACGTATGTTTCAAATATTTGCGGCCGGCCCACTGGGTTGTAGGCCAGAAGCTGTGTTCTTGCAAAATGGTGCAATAAAGGTCTTAAAAAAAAAAAAAAAAGAGTTGGGGTCTTACACCACCCTAGCTAGGTTCCAAGTCCGGCATTCCAGTTTTTCTGTGTTCATGCTTTCAAAATGTTGCTAGCAAAACAGGGAACAGAAGTGGATGAGATGTTTTCACTTCTTACTGAGAGTGATTTACCTGATGACCTGAGAAATACAGTGAGGTCAGATGTATGGGACTTTACGGGAAAGGAGATTTGTCTAATGGCAAAGGTCCACCCAGTTAAAACGGTGGTAAAAGAAGGTGCAACATATCCAAATACACCACAATACAGAATGAGGCCTGAAGTCAAAGAAGGAGTTGCCCCAGAAATTTATCAAATGATTGAACAAGGCATTCTGAAAGAAATTTTGAGCAGTCCTTGTAATTCACCAATCATGGGTCTTAAAAAGCCTAGTGGAAAATATAGAATAGTGCAAGATTTGAGGAAAATAAATAAAGTAGTAGTACCCTGTTGTCCTGTAGTATCAAACCCTGCAGTCATTCAATTTTCCATCAGATGCTGAATAAATGTTTAGAAACTTTGGTTATGCCCAGAAATTTGGTCTTGATTCAATACATTGAAAACCTATTGGTGGCATCAAAAACACAAGAGGCTTGTGTCACTGACACAATAGCATTGCTGAATCATTTGGCGGAAGGAGGAAACAAGGTGCCCCCAGAAAAATTCCATTTTGCAAACAAGAAGTTCAATATCTCTGACATAAAATAGATAGAGGAGTCCGAAAGGTGACACCAGAAAGGATAAAAGTGATTCGACAAATGAGCCTGCCTAAAACAATAAAGGAAGTGCAAATGTTTTTGGGAGTGGTTGGATACTATCGTCAGTGGATAAGTGGATTTTCACTGCTTGCAAAACCTTTAATAAGGTTGACACGAAAAGATATGATGGATCCAATTGAATGGGATGATGAAAGTGAGGAAGCATTCACAAGATTTAGAAGTTGTTTGTGTCAAGCACTAGGAATGCCAGATTATACGAAAGAGTTTGCTTTGTTCTGTATGAAAGGGAAGGTTGTGCACTTTCAGTATTGACCTAGAGACATGGATTATCACAATGTCCGGTAGCATACTTTTCTGCTACTCTGGATCCAGTGGCTGTGGCATTACCTGGCTGCTTAGAAAGCAGTAGCTGCTGCTTGTGTGAGTCTGGAACAGAGTGAATCAATTGTGATGGGACACCCTATAAAGGTGTTTGTACCACATTCAGTTGAGATCCTTTTAACAAGGACTCGTACTCAACATTTGACCCCTAGTCGGCTGACTAAGTATGAAAGAGTCATTTTGGGTGCTGAAAATGTGAGTGTGACAAGATGCACAATGATGAATCCAGCAACTTTGTTGCCCGATTCATATGGTGAAGAAGTGAAAGAGGAAGTTGATCATGATTTTTTTCATGTGACAGAGATGTGTACAAAGCCTAGACTCGACCTCCTTGACGTTCCATTGGAAGTCAGACTTTATTCTGTTTTTTGATAGGTCATGTTTGAGGAGGGAGAATGGAGAATTGATGTCTGGTTATGATGTATGTACTGTATCAGGTATCGTAGAAGCTTCCTGTCTAAGAGGACTCATGTCTGCACAAATAGCTGAATTGTACGTTTTAACGAAAGCCTGAAAAGTGGGAAAGAAACTGATGGTAACCATATTTATGGACAGTCAATATGGTTTTGGGATTATGCATGACTTCGGCCAATTGTGGCTACAGAGGGGATTTCTGACTTCTTCAGAATCTCCAATCGGGAATGGCAAAGATGTTAAAGAACTATTGGAAGCATTACAGTTGCCAAAAGAAATTGCAGTTGTCAAATATGCCGCATACAAGTCAGGAAATTATTATGTGACATTGTACACAGACCAAGTGGCACAATTTTGTGCAAGAAATACAATGTATTTGAACAGAGGAATGGAAAAAGAAGTTACCAACTGATGTTTTTCTCTGCTTGTGAAACATAAGATGATGTTAGACAGTTACAGGATAAGGCAGACACAAAGGAAAATGAACACTGGATCAAAACAGGTTGCACAAAAAGAGCTGACAATGAAGTATGGGTGTATCCAGATGGTAGACCAATAATGCCAGATAGTTTGTTGTCACAAATGGCCAGTGTTTATCATGGAACCACACATGTTGGAAGGGATGCCATGATTAGACATTTCAGACAAACATGGTATAATCCCAAGTTTAGGGTAGTTGCAGAAAGTCTCTGCCACAGATGTTTGACCTGCAAACTTCAAAACCCCGGGAGAAAAACAGTGGTCAGTTGGGGAAATAGTGGGAAAGCAGAAGGACCATTTACAAGATTGCAACTAGACTTCATTGAGTTGCCACCATGTAATGGTTTGAAGTATGTCCTTGTTATTGTGTGTCTGTTTTATCGATGGGTAGAAGCTTATCCCACGAGGAAGAATGACAGTCTCACAGTTGCAAAACATCTGTTGAGAGAGCTCATTCCTCGTTTCAGATTTCCAGTCACTTTGGAATCAGATAGAGGACCTCATTTTAATAATGACATAATTAAATTGATTTGTGAAGCTTTCGAAATTGAGCAGAGATTACATTGTGCCCATCGACCAGAAGCTTCTGGATTGATTGAGCAGTTAAATGGCACAATAAAATCCAGGTTAGGGAAAGTGTGTGCATCCCCTTCACTAAATGGCCTGATGCTTTGTCCCAAGTATTAATGAGTCTTAGAAGCATTACTGACCGAAGTACAGGATTAAGTCCACATGAAATCCTAATGGGAAGAGCAATGAGACAAGCATTTGTACCTGGCAACATAATTGGTGAATATAACTGATTATCTAGTGTTGGACTATTGAAAGGGACTAGCTGATCTGGTATGTTCTGTGTCTCACTAGGTTAGAGAGAATGCAATAACAGCACAGCCAAACCAAGCTCATGATTTGTGTCCTGGAGATTGGGTAGTGGTGAAGAAGCACACGAGGAAATTGTGTTTGGAACCCAGGTGGAAAGGACCACATCAAATTATATTGGTTACGACAACAGCAGTAAAGTGTGCAGGCTTGCCAAATAGAATCCCTGCCAGTCATACCCAAAGAGTCCCAAGTCTACCTGAACGACAAAAGCAGCAACTGGCAGAACAAAGAAAAGAGTCAGAAACTGATTGTTGTGAAGCCAAGGGAACCAGAGAAACAGACTCTGAAGAACGCATTGACGATGAACAACCAAGTACAAGTCAAGTAGGGTGGGCTCCAGCCACTGGGACTGAAGAGACTGTTGTAAAGACCAAAGGAAAGCTTGAAATTGAAAGACCAGAACAAGCCATTGAAGAAAATCCAGATTCAGCTCAGTCAGAACTGGAAGAAAAACTCATTGCACAAAACCAAGATCCAGCTCAGTTAGAATTAGAAGAAGAACGTATTACAGAAAACTTAGATCAAATCCAATTACAAGAAGAAAAAGAAAAGGAATCCATTGTAGAAAATTCAGATCCAGTTCATTCTCGGAAAAGGGAAAGAATCAATTGGAGAAAGTTCAGATCAAAGCCAGTCAGAAGAAGAAAAGAGAAATGTAGGGAGCCCAGAACAAAGACAAACAACAGAAGAAGAAAAAGTAGGGAATTCAGAACAAAACCAATCAAGAGAAAGAGAAAATAAAAGGACACTTGAAATAGATGGAAGGTGAAAAAGCAGTACAGTCAAAGAGGGTCAGAAAGGGTGATTACTGACCGAGTGGAGTGAAAAGACTGAGATACATTCTGAAAAGGAGAACAGGGAAAGAATTAAAACAGGCAAATAAGGTGTCAAGTCAGGTGGAGCAAGAACAATCAAGAAAACGATCATTAAGATTGTCAAATAGAGGAAGAGTACCAATTAGAAAATATAAGGCTCCGGAGTAGACCTATATAATACTTGAAGTCTTCGAAAATCTTGATCTAAATGGAGAGCCAGAAAGTGGCATTGTTGAGGAATATGATGAAAGGGAACGGAGACCACCATAAAGAAAATACTTTTATACAAAAGGTGGATTCATTGAGAAATGTTCAAGCCAAAGAAGAAAAGATCGAAAGGGGACAGGAAACTGACTAAAATCTGAAAGCCTTTGAAGTGTGGGATCACGTAAAGATCTTTTTAATTATTTTAGACCATTTTTTTAGGGGATTCATTTAGATACTAAAATGGTGGAAGTACAGGTGACTGAACATCCAAAATCTAGTTTAAATGTTGTTTGTGTAGTATTACAATACTTATCTTAATGTGGTTATTATTACCAGTTGTGATACCTGTCTGTGAACCTGTGGGACTGGTGGACCGGAATATCAAGCGCGGAGGCCGTATGTAGTGGGCAATGTTTGTTTATTCTTGCCACTTGATAGACAGAGTACGTAAGGGTTTTTGGACAATGAAAATAAGAAACAGCTCCTCTGGATGATGGTTGTGGTCTGGTCCGGGTCACGCCACGATCTGGTCCCTCCGGGGTTCGGGTACACTCCGCCGCAACTCTCCTGGTTGAGTTGCGGCCGCTCCCCAGCCACCTCCTGCGGACTCCACCAGTCCTCGCTCCACTCGTCTTCTTCCTCAGCCACCTTCTCCGTCACCACTCCGGTCTGGGTCTCCTGCCACGAGCTTGATCCGACGCCTGTCTGGTTCCTGCTTCCGGCTTTTCCAGTGTCCGGATCCTGATTGGGGGAGATACTTCCGGGGTCGTGCTGGTGTGTTTCCGGGAAATGGTTTCTCCTGATTGGCTCCTGGAATAGAGGACAGAGGGGTGGGTTTCTGGTTGGCAAGGCTGTTGCTAGGGACGCATCGGGATTGCTTTCCTTGCAGCGTGAATGTCTGAAGAGACGCGGCCCAAGTGAGGTAAGGTATGATGCCGCATCACATCCCCTTCCCCTAGCTGTCCTTCTTGTACGGGTTTGGGTCATGGGGTATCGGGAGAGGTAATCGGTGTTACCTTGTTCTGTCCCCTTTCGGTGTACGGTTCGAAACCTATACGGTTGTAAAGCCAGAAACCAGCGGAGGACCCGGTCATTGTGTCCCTTATTCCGGGCCATCCACTCCAAAGGGGCATGGTCTGTATATATAAGGAACTCTCGTCCTTCCAGATAGTACCTCAAGCTCTCAACAGCCCACTTTATGGCAAGAGCTTCTTTCTCCACAACTGCGTAGTTCATTTCCCTGGGAAACAGTTTACGACTCAAATACAATATAGGCTTCTCGTTCCCATTTTTGTCTTCCTGGGAAAGAACCGCACCCAGGCCCTGGTCTGAGGCGTCGGTTTGCAAGATGAAGGGCCGGGAATTATCCGGGCTTACCAACACAGGCTGGGATGTTAAGGCAGTCTTGAGCCGGTTGAAGGCTTGCCACAATAAGGGCGTGGGATGCTTTAGGGCGGCTTCTGTCTTAGCCGATTTTTTTAACAGATCCGTGAGGGGGGCAGCACTCTGGGAGAAGTTGGGGATAAACCTGCGGTAATAGCCTAGCAGGCCTAAGAAAGCTCGGAGGTCTCTTCGGGACTGGGGAAAAGGGAGGGATTGGATGGCTTCGATTTTTTTTTCTTGTGGACGAATCATCCCTTCACCTAAAAGGTAACCTAGGTATTTTACGGTTTGGGCTGCCAGGGTAGTTTTTGCGGGATTGATGGTAAAACCGAAGGCACCTAAGGAGGTGACCACGTTGTATAAATGATCAAGGTGTTCCTCCCAGCTATTGCTGTAAATACCGATATCATCGAGGTATGCTCCTGCATACCTAGAATGGGGTCTTAGGATGTGATTCATAGCCCTTTGGAAGGTCGCTGGGGCACCGTGTAGGCCAAATGGCAATACAGTAAATTGGAACAACCCGTCTGGGGTGGAAAAGGCGGTCTTTTTCTTATCCTGCTCTTTTAATGGAATCTGCCAGTAGCCCTTGCAGAGATCTAGGGTAGAAATGTATCTGGCTTCCCGATTCTTTCGACCATTTCGTCGACGCGGGGTAGGGAGTAGGTGTCGAATGTGGAGATTTTATTCACCTCGCGGAAATCGATGCAGAACCTGACGGATCCGTCCGGTTTCGGCACCAACACTATGGGGGAGTTCCAATCACTTACGGATGGTTCAATGATCCCCATACTCAACATTTGTTCGGTTTCCTGTCGTATGATATTTCTGCGGGCTTCCGGCACCCGGTAGGGTCGCAGACGTACTGTCTTTCCGGGTTCTGTGTGAATAGCGTGCTCAATAACAGAGGTATGACCTGGGGAAGAGGAAAACACGCTCTGTAAAGGCTGTAGCACCCTCTGCAGGCTCTGTCTCTGGACTCCTGTCATTTCGGGGTCAAAACAGGTCTCAAAAGAGAGAGAAGGGCGAGGGCTAGCACTCGCTAGGACCGGTCGAGGTCCTTCCCATTTCTTGAGATGGTTTATGTGATATATCTGAGTGGTGCCCCTAGTGGGGTCCAGCTCTAACTCATACGTGATAGGGGTCACTTGTCGAAGGATAGTGTAGGGGCCTTGCCATTGACCCAGCAATTTCTGGTCAGAGGAAGGCCTCATCAGGAGGACTAGGTCCCCGTCGGCAAAAGCACGGGGTTTGGTGCCTTTATCATACTGCCGTTTTTGTGTGGCTTGTGCGTTCTCCATGTTTTGCCTGACTATATCGCGGATTAGTGCGAGGTGGGTCTTGAGGTTCTCAACATACTCCGGGAGGGGACGTGTGCGGTCGGGTTCTGCCTCCCAGGCTTCCTGGGCCATGTCCAGAAGGGTACGGGGTGGGCGACCGTAAAGCAATTCATAGGGGGAATAGCCTGTGCTGCTTTGTGGTTTGCAGCGTATGGCAAACAAGGCCAATGGCAGCATTTCTTCTCATCTTTTTGCTTCCAAAGCCAACAATTTCTTTAGTGTTAACTTGAGGGTAGCGTTATACCGCTCTACCAGCCCGTCTGTTTGCGGGTGGTAAGCGGAGGTACGGATCTGCTTTATCCCTAGGTTAGAACACACTTGTCTCATAAGAGCGGAAACGAATGGGGTGCCCTGATCCGTAAGGATCTCCCTGGGGAACCCTACTCGGGCAAATATAGAGATCAGTGCTTTAGCTATGGTCTGAGTAGTGGGCTGGCGTAGGGGCACGGCTTCAGGGAAGCGAGTGGCATAATCCACAAGGACCAGGGCGTACCGACAACCGCTACGGGAGGGGAGCAAGGGTCCTATAATGTCCATCCCCACCCTGCTGAAGGGAATATCGATAAGTGCCAGGGGTTGTAAGGGGGCCTTCGGAGGGCGATATCGGCTGTTCCTCTGACATACTGGGCACTCTCTACAGTATTGTCTGACCTGTTGGTGTACACCGGGCCAATAAAATTTCTCTAGGATGGAAAGGCCTGTTTTCTCATCGCTGAAATGACCCCCGAACAGATGGCTGTGTGCAAGAAAGAGGACCTTCTCTCGGAAGGGCCCAGGGATCAGTAACTGGGACGGCTGACGAGGACCCCCTGTCCTATACAGTAGTCCGTTCCTTGTAAAGAAATAGGGACCTATGTGTAGAGGGTCTTCATGATCCAAGGCCTTTCCCCATGCCTCCTGAACTCCCTGTCCGTCTGCCATGGATGTTCATCAGGTACCGCAGGGTAGGCTGTGACATGATTTCTCTTTTCTTTTCTTTTCTGGTTACGGGTTTTCCGTGGCCTAAGTGTCTGATCGGGGGAAGGTTGGTCCCTGGAAAAAGGTGCTTCGTTCCACCACTGGGTTAAGGAGTCCGTTGTATCTTGCAATAATTTGGGAAGGCCCGAATAATCGCTCCCTAGTATGGCTTGTTCAGGAAGACCAGGTATGAGTCCCACCGTGAGGTCAGTTCCGGGATCTGCAGGATGTCGTACCCATATCTGGGTGGTCGGATATCTCTTGGTATCCCCATGGACGCATTGGATGGCAACCATGCCAGTGGGAGGTGCAATCGGAGCTGGCATATCCTGTGGACGTAGAACGCTATGTCTGCAACCCGTATCAGCCAAGGCTAGGACGGGATGTCCGTCAATGTATACTGGACAACGAAAGGGAGGAGGAGTAGCCCCAGGAGCTGTACAAACGTAGTTCTGTACGAGTCCTACCTCCATTGGTTCATCCTTCTGGGGACATACGCGTGCGATATGTCCAAAGCCTCCGCAGTTATAACACTGTGGTCCTGGGGCGGGTGGTCTATACAAGAGGGGAGCTGGAAGAAGAGGAGGAGGGTCGGGTTTTCGGGGTAGAGGTGCTCGATGGGGTCGGACAGTGTTTGTCTGTTGCTGTCTGTTGGGGTGTTCCTATCTACCTTTTTGGGACTCCTGTGCCCGACTGTAGGCACTCGCTATTTCCACCGCAGTGTCCAAGGTGAGATGAGCATGTTGCCGTACCCATCGTTGGGTGGCCGGATGTAGGGAAGCCAGGAACTGCTCCAGATAGATCTTGGCAAGGATATCCTCTTTTGTGGATGAATCGGGGCGAAGCCAGCGATTTGTGTGGTCCTTGATGCGGAAGGACAGTGCCCTGGGTGTTTCCTGTGGTCCTTCCTTGGCTTGTCGTAGTTTGACCCTGTAGGTCTCATCGTCTATACCTAGACGCTCTAATATGCATTTCTTGATCTCGTTGTAGGGCGTGTTACCCTGAATATTGGCTTGTTGGTAAGCGGCTTGCAGGTCGCCAGTCAATAGTGGTCCCAAATACTCCGTTGTATCTTGCAATAATTTGGGAAGGCCCGAATAATCGAGTCCTACCTCCATTGGTTCATCCTTCTGGGGACATACGCATGCGATATGTCCAAAGCCTCCGCAGTTATAACACTGTGGTCCTAGGGTGGGTGGCCTATACAAAAGGGGAGCTGGAAGAAGAGGAGGAGGGTCGGGTTTTCGGGGTAGAGGTGCTCGATGGGGTCGGACAGTGTTTGTCTGCTGCTGTCTGTTGGGGTGTTCCTCTCTACCTTTTTGGGACTCCTGTGCCCGACTGTAGGCACTCGCTATTTCCACCGCAGTGTCCAAGGTGAGATGAGCATGTTGCCGTATCCATCGTTGGGTGGCCGGATGTAGGGAAGCCAGGAACTGCTCCAGATAGATCTTGGCAAGGATATCCTCTTTTGTGGATGAATCGGGGCGAAGCAAGCGATTTGTGAGGTCCTTGATGCGGAAGGACAGTGCCCTGGGTGTTTCCTGTGGTCCTTCCTTGGCTTGTCGTAGTTTGACCCTGTAGGTCTCATCGTCTATACCTAGACGCTCTAATATGCATTTCTTGATCTCGTTGTAGGTCGTGTTACCCTGAATATTGGCTTGTTGGTAAGCGGCTTGCAGGTCGCCAGTCAATAGTGGTCCCAAATACTGCCCCCATCGGTCAACAGGCCATGAAGCGGCCTGCGCTAACCTTTCAAAATTTGTGAAGAAGTAGTCCGGGTCATCCCCTGGAACATACTTCTGCAGAACAACTAAAGGTAGGGAGGTTATGGGTCGTTGTTGTCCAATAACATCTGTTAGCTTTCCCATTGCTTGATCGTGTGCGTCTCCCTGACCCTTGAGGACGTCATGAAGTTGTCCCCTGTCATCTTCTGCGGTCTTCAGGAAGCGTTCCATCAGTTTGCCCAACATTTCCTGTGACTCAGCTATCTTCTGAACGGCGGCCTCCATGCTTCCGGATCCCACTTCAGACACCAAGTGTGAACGTGTGGGACTGGCGGACCGGAATATCAAGCGCGGAGGCCGTATGTAGAAGGCAATGTTTGTTTATTCTTGCCACTTGATAGACAGGGTACGTAAGGGTTTTTGGACAATGAAAACAAGAAACAGCTCCTCTGGATGATGGTTGTGGTCTGGTCCGGGTCACGCCACAATCTGGTCCCTCCGGGGTTCGGGTACGCTCCGCCGCAACTCTCCTGGTTGAGTTGCGGCCGCTCCCCAGCCACCTCCTGCGGACTCCACCAGTCCTCGCTCCACTCGTCTTCTTCCTCAGCCGCCTTCTCCGTCACCACTCCGGTCTGGGTCTCCTGCCACCAGCTTGATCCGACGCCTGTCTGGTTCCTGCTTCCGGCTTTTCCAGTGTCCGGGTCCTGATTGGGGGAGGTACTTCCGGGGTCGTGCTGGTGTGTTTCCGGGAAATGGTTTCTCCTGATTGGCTCCTGGAATAGAGGACAGAGGGGTGGGTTTCTGGTTGGCAAGGCTGTTGCTAGGGACGCATCGGGATTGCTTTCCTTGCAGCATGAATGTCTGAAGAGACGCGGCCCAAGTGAGGTAAGGGATGATGCCGCATCACACTGTCCTAATGGTAACTAATACTCAGAATAACACAAATACTAGTGAGAGAGTGAGTGCGGTTACTAAAAGAACTACAACTACTACAGATTTAAGATTAATGGATGAGAGCATTTATTATCGTGACGAATCAAGTAGTGATTCATCATTAAATGTATTCACTAAACTCTTGTATCAGTACATAAATACAATGGATGTGAATAATTGTCATGTTTGCATGAAACCACCCACTTCTGTCTCTGAAGGCGTAACATACCATCATCTTCCATTAACTTATGGTGTAACTTGTAGTGTTATGACTAGTTTGTTTTATGTTACTAGTAAGTTGCAATACTATTATAGTAATATGAAATTAGTCTTTTCAGAAATTCCTATTCGTAAAATGTAAACCCTGTACTTAGTAGTAAGAATGCAGAACTTTTGGGTGAATTTTTCCTAACAATGACAGGTGTAGAAAACAATGTAGATACCATGATTAAATGATGAAGTTGACACTTGGTAATGATGGGTATTTTATGATGGCTTTAAAATGCCATCAGAGGGGGGAGTGATGGAGCAAGGTTTCAAGAAAATGGAACTTGCTCATAATCAATTCTCCGTTAACAAGTACTAATCTTTAGATATAGAAAAGAAGTGAAAATTAACATACACACGACATTCACATATGGGGAAGAGAGCTTTTGCATGCTTAAATAACAAAGAATAATTTGCAGCGCGATCAAATCCCGCTTCAAACCAAAAACGCTTCTGCGCATGCGCAAATCAGAACCTGCATAAATGATCATGTGATTAACTTATTTGAGAGGGAAACTCTCACGCATGCGCAAGAATTACTAACCTTAGATCTTGAGGCACTGCATGCCTAGCATATGCTTGCCTGAACTGTAAAAGAAGATGTTGCTGCTAATGCTTTTGCTTAAAGAAAGAGAATTTAACATGGGATAGAGTAGGAGTGGGTGATGAACAGTGACAATCACATATTTGAGAAATTAAAATCTGTTATTGATTCTTTTATTAATAGTGTACATATTGGCCGGTATACCGTGACAATGAAAGAAAATTGCGCTGGAAGAAAGATTGTACTGCGCATGTCCAGAAAGAGACGGAATGTGACCTAGTGCCTGGAAAGTTGAACAACTGTCAAAGATCAAGGGCAGTAGCTGTGCGAACATGGGAATGTGTGATATTTGTCAATGGAGTTTGAATGAAATGTTATTTTAAAAAGGGAAGGGTTTACCAAACAAAAGAGTCTTAATACATTGGCTGTGTCAGCATAGTATGATGTGAACTCCCCTAGTCTCAACCAATCATAGTTTATATTTTACCAAGATTCGCAACTTTTGAGGGTAGGATATGCATAAGTAAGAGTATAACCAAAGTGACTTAAGTTGAAAGTATATTAGTGGTGATGTCGATGCTGAATGAGGTGTGAGCGAGAGCTGCTGCTGCAAAGAAGAACAGACTGGGAAGATTCATTCCTGAAAGACAGCCTGATTAGATTGAAGTTTGCGGAAGAATATCGAGGAGGGAGAGAGAGTAAGAGAAGGTGGCGCCAGGGCCGGACTGGCTACCGGGCAGTTGCGTGTGCTGCCGAGCTGGGGGCTAATTTCTCTGTGGTGTGGGCTTATTTCGTTGATGGGGACCTGCGTGCGCTTTGAAATAAAAAAAGCAAAACGAATTTCGTTTTGCACACACAGGTCCCCATCAACGAAATCATCCCCCTGCTCTGCAGCACACACAACTGCCCGGTAGCCAGTCCGGCCCTGGGTGGCGCTCCGGTGCATCGGGGTTCTAGAGAGGTTTTAGTAAGTATTATCCTATCCTGATCTTGTCCTATAGTCTTTGTCTCCTTATTCTTTATCAGGAGATCTCCACCAGTCCTTTGGCCAGAGGGTTGGGTTTCCTGTTTCACCAGTTGGTAACTATTATTCTGCCTTATATTTGCATATTCTTTGCAAATGTGTGAGTTATTATGTATTTTGTCTCTTATCTATCCACTCCTAATGCATTGAATTGTTGAATGTGTGTGTGAATCGAATGTATTTGATTGTGGCGGGATCAACGGAAACGCAAACTCAGACGGTCTGGGTAAAGCAGGTTTTATTGTTTTTCTCAATACACGTTTTCTTTGAGGTGGATTTCTGTAGTATGGAAGGGGCGGTTCTGATCCTCGTCGCGCCGGTGAACTCCTCTCTTTCCGATGATCTCCTCCCGCTTTTCCTCCCTCCAGCTGGCTTCTGGGAGATGTAGGCGCGTCCGTGGTGTCAGCCGGTCAAGGGATGCATGTAAGGAAAAAGAAACGGTCTCAGCAGGGTGCTCTGCTTTCTCTGCGTGTTCAAGGGAAGGGAGTGTGGGGAGCTACACACGTGCATACAGGTTTCAGCGCCGTGTCGAGAGTGAAAAGGGGAGGGATTCGTGAAGGGATACGATAGCGGGTGCTCTATGGAGGTTTAAGACCTCTCCTCCCCGCCCAGCCCACGATACGATCCCGTACCTGGGTTAGCCACACTTCCCTTGAAGTGCGGCTGGGCGAAACGCCTTGTCGTTGGCCTCCTGGCTCTGTACCCGCTGGGCTCTCTTCCTCCGTCTCTCCTTCCTCCGGCTCGTTCTCGTTCTCGATTCCGCTTTCTCTACCTCTCGACTCCTCGACTCCTCCGGGTGATGAACACCCCGTCCTTTCCGTTTCGTCGTCTTTTGTGTCCGGTTTCTCCGCTGACCAGGGGGCGTGGTCTATCTCCAACTCCGCCCAATTAAAGTAACAGCTCTCTCCCTCGTCTCTGGAGTCGAATGCCTGCCAGGGTGTTATTCCGGCCCTGGAGATAGGCTGCTGTAAGGACGACAAAGAGGGGGTTGAGGAAAAAGGGGGCGGTGGGCGCCGCCCCCCCGTCACACACCTCCCCCCCAGGATTCTCCCGATCGGGGAGAGGATACCTAGAGAGGAAGTCAGCGCTGCCATTGTCCCGGCCCTTACGGTGACAAACCTTAAATGCAAAGGGCTGGAGCGTGAGAAACCGACGCAGTACCCTCGGGTTGTTGGACATGTTCCGGCTCATACACGTCAAAGGAGCATGATCAGTGTAGAGTGTGAAGGGATGGCCCTCTAGATAATATCTGAGCTTCTCCACGGCCCATTTGATGGCCAGACACTCCTTCTCGATAGTTGGATACTTGACCTCGCGGGGGAACAGTTTCCGACTGATATAGAGGATTGGGTGTTCCGTGCTCTCCCTAGACAGCTGGGACAGCATCGCCCCCACCCCATAGTCGGAGGCGTCGGTGTGCAGGATGAAAGGGAGCGTAAAGTCAGGGGAACGCAATACGGGACTAGTGGTGATAGACCGCTTCAGAGTGGTAAAGGCGTTCCACATGGCCGTTGTTGGATCCCGGAACCCCGAGGGTTTATAATCGTTCTTCAGGGTGTCAGTAAGGGGGCTGGCGATGTTGGAAAAAGAGGGTATGAACCTGCGGTAGTACCCTATTAACCCCAGGAAGGCCCTCATCTCTTTTTTGTTTTGGGGGAACTTGGTCTCGGATATGGCTCTTATTTTCTCTATCTGGGGTTCGATTAAGCCATGGCCCAGTAGGTAACCCAGATATTTCACTTTTTGGAAGCCCATCCGGGACTTCTTGGCATTAATGTGCAATCCGGCATTCTGTAGACGGGTCAGTATGGTGGTCAGGTGTCCCTGGTGTTCTTCCCAGGATGGGCTAAACACGATGATGTCATCGAGATAAGCCGAGCTAAACGCCTGATACTCTCGTAGCAGTTCATTCATCAACCTTTGAAAAGTTGCTGGGGCCCCGTGGAGGCCAAAGGGCAGAACGTTAAACTCGAACAACCCGTCGGGTGTAGCGAAAGCGGTCTTCTTTCTGTCCTCTTCTTTAAGGGGCACCTGCCAATATCCTTTGGTCAGGTCGATGGTGCTGATGTATTTTGCTTGGCCCAATTTTTCTATCAGCTCGTCTATGCGTGGAATGGGATATGAGTCAAATGAGGATACGGCATTCAGGGCACGAAAATCCATACAAAAACGGATGCTGCCATCCGGTTTGGGGACCATGACAATCGGTGACGACCAATCGCTTCTGGATGGTCTAATGACGCCCATCCGTAGCATTTCTTGTATCTCTTTCTGGATGGCTGGTCTGCGTGCCGCTGGGATGCGATACAGTCTCTGTTTAATGACTACCCCCTCTGGTGTTTGAATCCGGTGTTCGATACAGGCCGTCTTCCCAGGTAGGTCAGAAAACAACCGAGAAAAGGGTTGCAACGTGTTCCATAACTCCTTTTGGTGTGCCTCTCGGAGCACCTCGTTCACAACCAGATCATCCATCGTCGACTTCTGGCCTGTTCTCGTGGGCAGGGTGAGGTTATGGGCGAGAGGGGGGGGGTCCGATCCATTTCTTCAACAGATTAATGTGGTATATTTATGTTTTCCTGGGTGTCACTCTTAACTTATAGGTTGTGTTTCCGATGGTCTCTATCACCCGGAAAGGACCCTGCCACTCGTTCTGGAATTTGCGTGTTGCTGATGGCAGTAAAACCAGGGCCCAATCGTCCACGGCTAGTCGTCTCCATCTTTTCCCCTTATCGTAGCATGATTTCTGTTTCTCTTGCTGATTTTCAAGTTGGGAGTATGCCAGATCCCGGATTTTACTCAACGTGTTCTTCAAAGACTGACTGTATTCCAGAAGACTCCTGGTGTCCCCTTCTCGCTCCGACTCCCATACTTCTTTGGTCATTTCCAGCAGGCTTCTTGGTTGTCTTCCGTAGAGCATTTCGAAAGAGGAGCAGCCAAGACTGCTTTGTCTTTGCCCCCTTATCACATATAGCGCTAATGGAAGGATCCGGTCCCATTCACTTCCGTTTACCGTAAGCATTTTTTTCATCGTTGCCTTGAGGGTGCCGTTATACCGCTCCACCAGTCCGTCCGTTTGGGGGTGATACACCGAGGTCCGGATCTGGTGGAGATTCAGAAGGCTGCACACCTCCCTCATTAGTTTGGACATGAAGGGCGTACCCTGATCTGTGATCACCTCTTTCGGGAAACCTACCCGTGAAAAAAACTCCAAAAAGCGATCAGCTATGGCTTTGGTGGTAGGGGCTCTGAGTGGAAAAGCCTCTGGAAAGCGAGTCGCATAGTCCACGACTACCAAGGCATACATGTTGCCCCTCTTGGTTTTCGGTAGAGGTCCGATCAGATCCATGGCCACCCTCTCAAAGGGAACCCCGATTATGGGTAAGGGTTGTAAGGGCACGGCTGGGGGGCGGGTGGTGTTCTTTTTCTGGCAGACTACGCAGGCCTGGCAGTGGTTCTTGAGGTCTCCGTATACTCCTGGCCAATAGAAGAAACGGAGCACATTCTGTGTTGTCTTCTCCGTCCCGGTATGCCCTGCCAGTAAGTGGGAGTGAGAATAGAACATTATCTGTTCCCTAAAGTCTTGAGGAACCAACAACTGTGGGGCGGCTGAAGGGTTCCCCTGCCGATACAACAAGTCCTTTTGTATCAGAAAGCGGGGATAATGGGGACTGGGGTCGTCCTGTGACTGATGGGCCTGCTCCCAAGCATTGAACAAACTGGCGTCGTTGGCCTGGGCGAACTTAAAACTACGGTCCGTGATCCAGGGATCGGCTGTCACCATGGCCGGTTTGGGTTGTTCAGGATTTTCTTGTTTCAGGGTTTTCCTGAAGGTGTCTAAGAACTGGGGATTATCCGTCCCTATTATGATTTCCTCCGGTAGGGTCCCGAGTACTCTCACTTTAACCACTAAGGTCCTCCCCTCCGTTATTTGTAGAGGTATGTACGCTATCGGGTACCTTTTCACGTCCCCATGGACGCACTTGATGTGCACTTCGGTTTCGGGTACTATCTGGCCCTCCCTCACTAGGGACCCCTGCACCACTGACTGTTTACAGCCTGAATCCAAGAGAGCCTTCACTTTCACCCCATTTACCCTCACACTTACATAGAAGGCTCCTCCCAGTTCTGCTGAATACATGATCGGTTTAGGTAAGTAGCCGACTTCCATCGGTTCTTCCGGTGCTCTCTTCTGCGGACAAAGGCGGGCGATGTGGCCCCACTGCCCACAATCAAAACATTGTGGTCCCCTAAAGACGGGAACTTCAGGTTTTACAGGCCGCATAGGGGGAAACCCAGGAGGGGGTCTGATGTTCTTCTTTTCAAACCGCGGGGTTGGCCTTCCTGGTTTCTCTGGTTCGAACGGCTGTGTCTTGGGTTGGGCTCTGGAAAATGTGGTTGCCATCTTCATCGCCTGTATGGTCGTTAGATTTGAATGTTGTCTCAACCATTTCTGTGTCGCATAAGGGAGCGCCTCTAAGTAATGTTCGAGGTATATTTTGTCCATTATTTCGTCTTTGGTGCTTGTTAACGGCGTCAACCACTTGTCGGCGGCCATCTTCATTCTGAAGAAAAGGGTCTTGGGATTGTCACCCGGGGCTCCCCTTTCCTTCCGGAACCTTACTCGATAAGCTTCGCTATCCATTCCCAGATGGTCAAGGATAATAGCTTTTATCTGCTGGTAGGGGGTCTGCCCCGAGGCGTTGGCCACCTGGTATGCGGCTTGTGCTTCATGCGTCAGAAGTGGGGCCAGAAAGAACGGCCACTTCTCGACCGGCCACCCACAAGCTAATGCCACTCTCTCAAAATTTGTTAAAAACGCGTCCGGATCGTCTCCCGGGACGTATTTTTGTAGGGAAATCCCGGACGGGGTCGGGTGGCTGGGTCTGGGGTCTCTATATGAAGGGTTGCTAGGGTCTCCAATGACCTTTTGCAGTCCCTCCATCTGTGTGGCAACCGTGTTGCGGAAAGTCTCTCTGTCGGCCTGTGCAGCAGTGAGGTGTTGCTCGACGGCCCATCCTAGCTGCTCTTGTCCTTTTACCAATGTCTGTAACAGTTCCTCCATCTTTGGGTAACAGATTGTTACTGGGTTGCCCGCATTCTCCACCACTTGTGGCGGGATCAACGGAAACGCAAACTCAGACGGTCTGGGTAAAGCAGGTTTTATTGTTTTTCTCAATACACGCTTTCTTTGAGGTGGATTTCTGTAGTATGGAAGGGGCGGTTCTGATCCTCGTCGCGCCGGTGAACTCCTCTCTTTCCGATGATCTCCTCCCGCTTTTCCTCCCTCCAGCTGGCTTCTGGGAGATGTAGGCGCGTCCGTGGTGTCAGCCGGTCGAGGGATGCATGTAAGGAAAAAGAAACGGTCTCAGCAGGGTGCTCTGCTTTCTCTGCGTGTTCAAGGGAAGGGAGTGTGGGGAGCTACACACGTGCATACAGGTTTCAGCGCCGTGTCGAGAGTAAAAAGGGGAGGGATTCGTGAAGGGATACGATAGCGGGTGCTCTACGGAGGTTTAAGACCTCTCCTCCCCGCCCAGCCCACGATACGATCCCGTACCTGGGTTAGCCACACTTCCCTTGAAGTGCGGCTGGGCGAAGCGCCTTGTCGTTGGCCTCCTGGCTCTGTACCCGCTGGGCTCTCTTCCTCCGTCTCTCCTTCCTCCGGCTCGTTCTCGTTCTCGATTCCGCTTTCTCTACCTCTCGACTCCTTGACTCCTCCGGGTGATGAACACCCCGTCCTTTCCGTTTCGTCGTCTTTTGTGTCCGGTTTCTCCGCTGACCAGGGGGCGTGGTCTATCTCCAACTCCGCCCAATTAAAGTAACAGCTCTCTCCCTCGTCTCTGGAGTCGAATGCCTGCCAGGGTGTTATTCCGGCCCTGGAGATAGGCTGCTGTAAGGACGACAAAGAGAGGGTTGAGGAAAAAGGGGCGGTGGGTGCCGCCCCCCCGTCACATTGATAGATGAAAATTTTCACTCCCAAGAAAGTTGATGGAACTTGCACTGTGAATCTGTACAAATGAGCGTTCATTTTGACTGAGTTATTAGATAAAATTTAATAAATCTTACCCAGAGTCTGTGAATATTTTATTGAAAATTGTAGGTTATAATTAGTTAATTTGTTAATATCACCATCAACTACGCGACCAATGGTCCATTGACCAAAGGAAGAGTGTTATCTGTGAAGATTCGTTAAGAATTGACTAATCAAGATCAAAGTGAATATAAAACTTGATCCCCCATCGGAACAGCCAGGAAACTTGAATGTGTATATGTGCCCAATTTGAATTTATTGTTGACTCCAAAGTCTTAATCCCTGGCCTTCTACTGGACCAATCTCACGGAGAACAATTGCCTTTGAGGCAGCATGCACCACTTTTGTTCAGCGCACAATGGACATGGACTGCATAGGAAGTGGTGCGGCCACCACATTTCCCAGCGCCCTCCATATCAGGAGCGCATTGTCGGGCATATGGCCTCTTTGTGGCAACAGCGTTTTGGCTCATGCACTCTTACCTCTCCATACGCCGTCTCGCTGGGTAGTGCTGAGAACGATGTGCCATGTTCTGTTCTCAGTAACTGCCATGTCAGATGCACGCACGATTAGAGGAAAGATCCTCACCTGAACTCTTGTTTGTCCTTTTCACAGATATTTAAAGGAAAATACCCTAGCTGTTTCTTTGCTGTACTGCATATTTTGAATTGGTTCTCTGAGACCTTAAAGCAATGAAGTGTACTTTTTAACCTTCTTTGTGTTGTGTGTTTGCACTGAGTGTAACCATTTTTCCCTCCATGGCATCATCCTCCATAGTGATTCATCGTCCGTTCTTACAGCATCATGGCAAACCCTCCATTCAGTGGGAGGAATGGCTTGATATGTTTGAGAACAATTTAATTCCACTTGATGGTAAGTAGTTCTCATTGGAAAGAAAGAAAGCTTTGCTTTTGGGGACACTAGGCAAGAAGGTCATCTTGTTTTCAAATCTTGCTGGAGTGCGTAACACTGATGGCCCAGTTGTGCAGGATGTGTAGAAAGGAGGCAAAATTGCACTAAGATCTTAGATTTGTGAAGGAGGAGAATATTGTGATGTCTAGACACAAGTTCTACATCCGGGCGCAAAGGGAAGGGGAGCCTCTGGAGGTTTTTGTCTAGTCTATGTGAGTTATCTGTTAAGTGCAAATTTGAAGCAATGACGGAGGAACTAATTACAGACCAACTCATTGTTCGGTGCAAAGGCAAAAAAATTGCAGGAATGGTTGTAGACTGCCAAGAACCCATATTTAACGGACACTATATCTATTGCAAAGATTGTTGAGGATTCTGAACAATGCATGAGGGAGTTAGAGAAGAAAAACGTAACACGCTCCGGAAATGAGGTGGCTGCACTGGAAAGAAAAGCTGATTCTCATGGCAATGTAAGGGTAGTCAATCCCAGGAACAAATGCTACAATAAGGTACTGACAGGGTCCAAAACTAAATCTTGCACGAGGGGCGGGAGCACCTTTCAGTCGAGTGACTCAAAGCTATACTATGAGGTCGTGTATGAAAATAAAGGGTTGTACCCAACTATAGTTACTGGAACCTGGGTGAACAATGTACTAAGAGGAAGGGGTCCCAGCCCTGTCACACAGTTAATAAGGAAAATTAAATTATAAACTCACACAAAGAATGAATCCGTCCACATTGTTTTAATCACAATGGGAGATAGCGATACATATCATACTTTTTAGACAATGAACAATAGGTTGAACAGTGCCCCAGTGCGGGAGAGGAGGGGGTGGGTGATATCAAGTGAGGAGATTGTGATAGGGGAGGAATGACGTGACAGAATAATCAATCATTTAGAAGTGAACAGTATGGACAGTTACATATTCTGTACAAAAAGGACTTCCAAGTTCAAGTGCTGTATTTACAAAAGGTCATACTCCATAAAGTTCAATCAATGAAAAATCAGGACATGGAGTTGGCCGTGAAAAAACAAATGGTTGTCGACGTTTCGACCCTCTGAGAAGTGCAGGTAATTCATATTAGCCTTGCCGTGGGGTCTTCATCAGGACGGGTATCGGGGCAGGTAACCTGTACCATAAATGGATACGGTTTGTTTGGAGGGAAACTCTTTGCTGTGTCCAGAAAGAACGTTCAAGACGCATACCTCGGAGGGAAATATTACTTGTGAGCGCACAGCGATGTTGTGTGCCGACTGAATCTGGCGGTGTACCGATAGACTTCGCCAGATTCAGTCGGCACACGACATCGCTGTGCGCTCACAAGTAATATTTCCCTCCGAGGTATGCGTCTTGAACGTTCTTTCTGGACACAGCAAAGAGTTTCCCTCCAAACAAACCGTATCCATTTATGGTACAGGTTACCTGCCACAATACCCGTCCTGATGAAGACCCCACGGCAAGGCTAATATGAATTACCTGCACTTCTCAGAGGGTCGAAACGTCGACAACCATTTGTTTTTTCACAGCCAACTCCATGTCCTGATTTTTCATTGATTGAACTTTATGGAGTATGACCTTTTGTAAATACAGCATTTGAACTTGGAAGTCCTTTTTGTACAGAATATGTAACTGTCCATACTGTTCACTTCTAAATGATTGATTATTCTGTCACGTCATTCCTCCCCTATCACAATCTCCTCACTTGATATCACCCACCCCCTCCTCTCCCGCACTGGGGCACTGTTCAACCTATTGTTCATTGTCTAAAAAGTATGATATGTATCGCTATCTCCCATTGTGATTAAAACAATGTGGACGGATTCATTCTTTGTGTGAGTTTATAATTTAATTTTCCTTATTAACTGTGTGACAGGGCTGGGACCCCTTCCTCTTAGTATACTATGAGGTCAGCAAAGACTAGAGAAAATGCAGACGTAAAGGGCATTATGCCCTCATGTGCAAAGAGAGTGGAAAATCCCAGATGGCTGCTGTATAAGAGGCAGAGGGGGAAGATGGGCGCAGTGATCAAGTGTTGATTGAGCACCTTGGAAAATTTGAAGGCGGGAGAAAATCAATACCTAAAGATTTGTTCTTTATCTCTAGCAAAACACTTGAACTAACGGTGGATTCTAGCTTATTATTCACAAATGTACCTAATGTGTACCTGATGTGGGAAAGGGAATGGCCTCAAAGATCGCTGTCACCCAGAGATATTAATCCATGGGGTATCAGAGTGAAAATATAGATGTGTTGGGGTGAATCTAAGTTGCGATATATCTTCATGCTTCTAACCAAGTCACGGTGGCGGATGATGATGTGGTGGTGGAGATTCTGAGTTAAATGAATGATGTGTTTATGTAGGATTTGGGACAAATGAAGGGGTATGTGCACAGGATAGTTTTTTAGAAAGGAACTATTCCTGTGAAACATCAGTTGAGGGGGAAGGTTAAAAAATAAAGGCTGGAAGACATGATCATTGACAAGGTCATAGAACCTGTTGAGGCTGCCAATTGGGTCTCTCCTGTGGTCATCACCAAAACAAGTGATGGCAGGCTTAAGTTTTGGGTGGATCTCCAAGCCTTAATCAACATGTAGTCGTTGATACGTTCCCTTTGCCCAATATAAATGAGCTACTCTTACTCAACAAAGGTGGGAGATATTTCTTGAAACTTGACCTCAAAAGTGCGTACCATCAAATAAGGTTGCAAGAGGAGTTCAAATAGATGATGGCTTTTATTATGATGGAAGGAATGTTCCAGTTTATGAGGATGCCCTTCGGGTTATCCTCTGCTGTGAGCATATTCAGTATATGATGACGGAAGTAGTAAAGGGTCTAGAGAACATCATCATCTTCCAGGATGACATATTAGTGTGTGGGGAGTCAATGCAGAATCACAATAATGCATAGAGGGCCGTGTTTGGAAGGCTGTGTGTGGCAGGGCTTACACTCAGGAGAGATAAGTGCATGTTTCTTGACAAGGAGATTGAATGCGTAGGTCACACAATATCGGAGAAATGCGTTAAGCCTAAAAGTGATCTAATCAAGGCTAAACATCAGCCCACGTCCCTCGTGACAGGGACCAGCTGCTCACCTTTTAGGGGGCTCAATAAACATTATTCGAAGTTTGGTAGAAATTTTGCAAAGAACACTGAGTGTTTGAGAAGATTTTTGAGGAAGGGGAGTATGTTCAAAAGGGGTGAGGAGCAACAGGAGGCGTTTGACTAGTGAGTACAAATGTGCGTGAGGGTGGCATTCTGATTCCTTTCAATACCTGGTAGAGTTCTATTTTGACTGTGGATGCCGGTGCTTGTGCAATAGGCACTGTCCTGTCTCAATTGCACAGAGGAGGAGAAAATTCTGTGGCCTTTGCTTCACTCTCGTTGACTTGTAGTGTAATAGCTAACGGAATTACTCAGTGATTGCGCACAAGGCTTTGGCTACGGCGTGGAGTATTGAACATTTTAGAACTTTCCTATGGGGTTTGGAATTTTGTATCCATACAGATCACAAACTGTTTGTTAAGGTGTTGACTACAGGTGGGGCAGGAAACGGGTCTGCCAGATTGGCTAGGTTAGCCTCGAGGCTGCAGGAGTACAGGTATATCTTTGAATACATTCCAGAGTGGAAGAATGCTGAAGCTGGCTGCCTCGGTCTGTTGTCTTTGGATTGGTCAGAGGTTGAGGGCCAAGATGTTGTGGACAAAGGGCAGGAAGGAGCTGTAGCTTGTTTGACGGATGTTGATGTATGGAAGAACATCTTGTACATGAGTGGGTGAAGACATTGGTGGTAGGAGGCAAAAGGAGGGAGAGCACCATTGCTCCTTCCTTGAGACCATATTTGAAGGTTTTAGATGAGTTCACATTGTGCAGCAAACATGTGATCACACGGAATGAGAAATTTGTGCTACCAGAGGGTTTGAAGGGAAGGTTTATCAGCGTAGTCCACAAGGGTCACTTGGGGAAAACCTTGACTAAGAAAAGGACATGTGAAAACTTTTGGTGGCCAGGTATGGATGATCAAGTTACGAGCTGGCTGGAACAATGTGAGATATGCAGAGAGAGTGAGAAAAAACTCAAACCAGGACTTCAAGTGGTGCAGGGTCATATTGTTGATCCAGAAAAAACCTGGAGCACAGTTTGGTTGGATTTTTTAGGACCCATGTGTGGTCTGAGAGGAGAGGTCAAACATGCCATAGTATTGGTGGACGTGCACTCCAAGTTGTTGATAGTAAAGTTTGTTTGTCTCCAATGTGACTACCAAAAGTACTATCACAACCTTGCAGAAAGTCTTCTTAGAGGAGGGTTACCTCCATCTCTTGATCACGGACAATGGGACACAACATACCTCTCAAGAGATTAGGGCATATTTGGAAAGTTGTGGAATAAAGCACCATCGCACAGCACTTTATAACCCTCAAGTCAAAGGAATGATGTAAAGGGCCTACCGTTTGGTTAAGGGTGTAATGTTGATGGCAAACCAAGTTGGGTATGATGTGGAGGAAATGGTGGATGACATGATTTGGGCACATCGCAGGATGGTTAATATTGTAACCATTATATCCCCTTTAGAAAAATTAGGAAGAGAAAGGCAGGTATGAAGTTGACGCCTGCATGGCTGGCTGATAATGGCAGTGAGGTAGCAATAGAATATGTGAAAAAAGGAAATTCGAAATCTGGTGAGAGCCAGTCATTAACTGAAGATAAAACATGGGAGAGTAGGGGATTGTCCAAATTTCGGTATGGTCTGTCAGGGTTAAGGAGGTACAGGAGAGTTATGTTGTGCTTGAGAATGGCAACAAATGGAATCTTCACAAAGTAGTGCTGTACCAGAAGGGTGACAGTGCTGTGGTCAATGGTGAACAAGGTCTGGGAGGAATAAGCAGTTTTATTTTGGCCAATGAGAAGGAGTTACTTGGGAACTTTGCAAGTGGCTTGAGAAGTTCTGTTGAGAGTGGTGCTAGAGAAGAAAGTGGTTAGGATGAATTCTGTGAGTGATGTGAGAAGACCTTGTATGAGTGCATACATGTCAACAATTGGGCAAAGGAAAGTGGGAAATTTTTACAAACATAATCGGGAGAATCTATTTCTCCCATTGACTTTTATTGCAGCCTTGCTTGGGTCTATTGGCGTGAATGTAATTTGCAAGTGTGCTGCTGCAGGATGGATATCAGAAATTCAAACATACAGTTATTTCCATACCTGTAAGGAGCACAGAGAAATTGCTATGGCAGGCAGAGAAAGCGTGACAAAAATGTTATGCATTTTCTTGCAAGAGCAGGTTCCTGGCAGTGCATAATCCTAATCAACAAGACAAGCACCTGCCATCTGAAGCCCGCCTAGGAATTGGGTTTCTGTATGCAGGAAGCAGGAGGCAGGAGACTAGTCTTTAAATCGGTAGTCTCCCGCCTGTATTGGGGGCTTTGGCATGTAAGTGAGTGGTGGTGGTGATGATATGATATGAGAGGAGAGGGGCCGAGAATGCAACTCCATTCAGTGATAATAGCGCATTTCTTCTGTCTTCCACTGAAATACGAAATCCAGAATTAGCAGACCCCCTTGTTACATGTCCATGACTTGGAACCCAGCATGGTGTTTCCTTGAGATCCTGAGTGTGATGTTTCTTTTACTCTGTGGTATTTTCTGGGGAAAATTAATTAGCATGTTGTTTTAACCTTTTTCTTGTAAGTTTCCTTTTCTTTCATTTTTCACTTAAGTGTTTTGAGGGTAGAAGAGAAGGGGCAGGGCCAGCACCAGCCATGGGCAGTGTGGGCAGCTGCCCAGGGCCCAGCATCCGTCTAACTATGATGGACCCTCCCACAAGTCGATCATCCTTTTGATCATCCTTTTGAAATGGTGCCATTGTATGAGTTACAGATGAGCAGCCCCCTCCGTTTAAAAAAAACATTTTCTATAGAGTTTTAAATAGCACAAACTTGACCCGCAACCGAATTGGGTATCAGAGCGCTTTACATAGCACCAGTTACTTTACATGAGGACACAAATTCATTTTTGATAGGCACGGGGAGATTAAGTGATTTGCCCAGACTCACAGGATGTTCAGCGTCGTTACCGAGACTCGAACCCAGTTCCCCAGGTCCCTTGGGGGTTGCGGGCGTGGTGCAGCTTCAAGGCCCAATACGGCTCCCCCTCACCTGGGTCTGGCGGCCATGGGCTGAAAGGGTAATATGACACCCCATCACTTTCAGCTGCAACTAACTCCGCAGGGCTGGGTTTGTGGCTGTGATCAGCTTTCCTTTGCTGTCAGCTCTTTCCCTTAGTCTAATCTCTGCATCTGCATGATAACAGCGGTTAGGCAGCTACTTGAACTGATGTGAGGTGTGAAGTGAGCCCTGCCGCTGCATGAATGAAACACAGAACATCTTTCAGGGTTCACAACAAACACATAGAGGGACCTCACATCTCAATGGGTGCTGCTCACTTCCACTGAAAGGAAAAGGAGAAGAGCACAAAATGGAGAGAGGGGTTCTTTTATTTTTTGCAACTGTTTTTTCTTTCTTCAAACAACATTGAGTTGGGGAGGGAAGTAGGGCTGACCCCACATCCATCCTTACCACCCCGAGGGGAGTGCAATTAACCCCCCCAAGATACACCCAAGCTATATAACTCACCATTCCTTGTTTTACACATCTGAAAAGGTAGCACTACTCCCAGCATCTGTCAGGCGCTGACTTGGACCGACAGTATTCAGAGCGCCTACCTGGTTTTGGTAGCAGCGCTCGGGACTACATCTCCCAGAATGCCTGTAGGGGAGGAGCATCGTCTATGTTAGTCAGCAACGCCAGGGCGGTGGTGCGCGTAATCTGCCATAGTTCCAGTTCTCCTTGTCCATGGTCTCACGCGGGTTGCGTGGAGGCCCCCCTTCCTTGAATCAGCTGGGCTGTGAACCTCGCCGGAGATTCAGATCGCGCTGCCTCAGCGCGTTTCTTTTCAGAAGACTCTCTTTCTTTGTTTGCTGCTCTGAGCACAACTAAAGACTAGAAAAGAGGAAGGTTTGTTTGCTTTTCCTTTCGGATTCTTCTTTTCCTGAATTGGCTATTGACTTCACGCTGAAGGAAGCGCTTATCAGGACTACTATTCTGTTTGGGGTTCGCGTTGACGTAAACGCGCCCCGAGCTCGCTCATTGTTTGTTTATTTGGTGCCCCTTAATTCCGCGCTTTTGGAAGCGCTTGTATTTCAAGGGACCCCAGCCATTGAAATCCTTCAATCGGTGGCCAGGAACAGACTGTGTTCTATTCTTGTGGACCAATTGGAACTGTTTTCCTTTTTTTCCTCGCGCTGAAGAAAGCGCCTAAATACTATTAGCTTTTTTTCCTTTCACTGAGGATTATATTGCTCCGTACATTTGGACCCTGAGTTTCTTATTTTGTTTCCACGTCTCTGTTTGGAGATATGCTCATCATTAGAGCCTCTTCCTTCCTGGGGTTCGTTTTAACATCCTATGTTGGAGAGGAAGGAGGCCCCGTTCTTTTGAGCTGTGTTCTGTTTACTCTTGGATGAATGTTTGCAGGGTATGTATGCTTCTATATCTCTTCCCCGTTCTTTAGAAAGAGTATGAATATCAAGTGATATATGTAATGTTGTGGTTTGTCATTGTAGGAAGGCTTTGAAGTCAGAAGCTGAATTCTCACATGATTTATGTAAAGACACAGAATCCCTCGGCCAGTGGACAGGTACTAGCGAGCTCTAGTGAGAATTTATGAGAGTAGTAAGTTTAACAGGATTTGTATTAAAACTGTCTTCTTTTGTTTCAGGTCTCCCACTTCCGAGGGTCCTTCCCTCATACATTTTTTTCCCTCGCCTGACTACCTTACTACTCTGTGCTACTACTGTCCAGAGTTGGGGGAGTCTGGAGGTGGACCCCTTTTGGCATCACACGTAATCAGAGGAGTGGCCTTGACGCTGACAGCATCATGCTTGTTCACATCTGAAATCCTGAATTCATGGGTTCCCGGGTTCATCTGAGGAGGTCTGGTGTTCTCTTTTGCTTTTAATAGAAGTATCGAGGGAGAGGCACATCTAAAAGGGGTCAGGCAAACAAAAGAAGGTAAGAGGTGGGGGAGATGACAGAGTACAGCAGAGGTGAGTTCTGAAAATAAGGGTCAAAACAGCTGTATACAACAAGACGCTTAAGGAAAGGGAGATGGGGAAGCAGAGATGTGCATGTAATGGCAGAATCAATGAGAGAATGGAAGAATCTTGGTTAGGTAAAAGGAATAGCCAGGACTTTTAGTGGGCCAGGTCTCACTGGTACTGAGCACTGGCAGTTTTTTAAAGGAGGCCTCAAAACGGGTCTCTATCGGGCTCTATTTTGTGCTCCAGCCCAGGCGATCCATTTTCTTCGGACTGCAGTAACAACAGGCAAATCAATGTGTGCATGCTCACTTCACACTAGTGGAGAAATTACAGCATGCCAGGTGAGCATGATCCTTTAAAGGGAGTCATTTTCTCTCTGGATTTCCCTTCTATTTTTGAAACGCAGGCGCAGCAACATCAATATGGTGTCACCAGGGCTTTAAGTGGAAGCCTTTTTAATATTATATACAAGTCATAGCTGCTGCTTATTCATCTAATGCAACTAACAACCACTGACAAAGCTAATAGTCCTGACTTGTTGTAGGTATGTTGTTACTTGTTGTATCATATATCTGGATGCAATGACAGAAACAGCAAAATACAAGTCGGGGGCACACTATGCTGAGCACAGGTTTTTAGCTTACGTGTTTTTAAGCCATGCCCTCTATTACATTAGTGACGCCCCTTTGAGAGATCAGTCCCCCCCCCCCGCCCCCCAGTTTTTTCATCCCACTTAAAGCTCTGGGAATAGCATGCAAAAGAGAAATGTAAGAGGTTTGAGGAGAGTTGGAGGATGGAAGGGAGAGAATGTTGTAAGTAACACAATAGCAGTGGTGTAACACAAAATGATGGGGTCCCACTCTGCAGAATGTGATGAGGGGCCCCTGAGTCTCCCACATCTCACAGATATTCATTGGCCCTGGGCTTAATGAGAGCCCCTGATGGGCTGGGGCCCCTTGAAGTGTTGTCGGCCCATCTGTGCTGCAGGGGCCTGTATTGCGTCCTGGCACAAGACGTGAAGCAAGGTAAGGGGTTACCGGGGAGATGAGTGGTGAATAGCAGCACATCTAGAGGAGAGGTGGAAGCTTGAGAGGCAGAAACAGTGAATGGCGGGTAGAGATGGGAGAGAGATAAAACAAGAAGAGTTGAGCATGGAGGGGAGAGGTGGACATAAAGGGGACAGAACAAGTGAACAAATTTGAGGCTGGAGAGAAAGATGAAAGGTAAAAGGCAGTGCTTGGATAGGAGAGGTAGATGTAAGAGAAGACGAACCATCAGGAGAACTTAAGTGTCATGCAAATGGAATGGTGGGTGGATATAAGAGAGAAGGACAACCAAGAGCAGGTAAGAGGCAGGGGCAGAGAGGCAGGGGAGAGGTAGATTTCAGAGATGTAGAACAAGTGAGAGAAGTTTAGAGGCTGCAGAGAGATGAGAGATGAAGGGTTCAGCAGGTAGTTAAGAGGCAGGTGTAATAGAGGCAGAATCAGTTAGAAAGGTAAGAGACAGTAGTAGAGATAAGTGAAGTGTAGAGCATAGAAGGGAGACGTGGATATAAGAGGCAGAAACAGTGAGACAAGGTAAGAGGCAGGGGGCTCAAAGAGGAGAGGTAGATGTAAAGGAGATAGACCAGCAAAAAAATGTTAGGAGGCTGGAGGAAGAAATGAGAGGTGAAGGGCAGTACATGGATGGGTTATGTAGATGTTATGGAGGCAGAACAATAAAAAAAACTTACACAGAGAAGAGAGAGGGAATGGTGAGAGGTAGATGTAG
This sequence comes from Lissotriton helveticus, assembly GCF_964261635.1. Taxonomy (NCBI): domain Eukaryota; kingdom Metazoa; phylum Chordata; class Amphibia; order Caudata; family Salamandridae; genus Lissotriton; species Lissotriton helveticus. The sequence goes on from NC_136072.1 coordinate 885,665,440, forward strand.
AATGCCAGATTCAGTGGAGGCAGGGGGAGAGATTAGGCACACCGCATGGAGGAGAAAGGTGGACATAACGAGAAAGAGCAGCAACAAAGCTGGGGATAGCAGAGAGATTGATGTAAAAGGGGCATAATCCACAAAATAATGTTCGACGAAGAGATGAGAATAAGAGCAGAGCATGAACGGAAATAGGTAGTGCAAGGGGCTAAAACAGTGTGAAAAGATTCAAGTTTTCAGGAGGATGAAAATGGAGAGAAGATGTAAATGGTCAGAGCTGGTGAAAAAAGTTAAAAGGCTGGGGGAGAGATGAGCAGTGAAGGTAGTGTATGGATAAAAGTCATGGCTATAAGAAAGACAGAACCAGCAAGAGTACATAAGCAGAGTGGTGAGAGAGAAGTGGATGGAAGAGAGAAGACCCACCCAGAATTAGTAAGAGGTTGGATGAAGAGCGAGAGAGGAGGGGAAGGTAGATGTGCAAAACCAGCAAGAAAAATTTAAAGGCTTGGTGAGAGATTAGAGATGAAGAGTAGATCAGAGAGGTAGAGTTCAATGAAAGAAGAGCAGAATCAGTGAGAGGAGAGGGAAGAAGGAAGGGTAGAGGTGCATGTAATGGGGCAGGAGCAGCAAAAGAAGATAAAATGAAGGGGGAGACGAAAAAGGCATAGCCGGATTTAGGATGACATACCAGCAGGGAAGACAAAGACTGGGAGGAGAATTGAGAGGTGAAGAGTACGGCAGGGAAGAGAGATGTGGATTTAAGAGGGGCAGAATCAGCAAGCGAATATGAGAGGCAAGGTGGAAAGATGAGAGGTAAAGAGTAGAGCATGGAGGTATGAGGGTCAAGATGGATGTAAGAGTGGCAGAAAAAGAGATAAAAAGTAAGAGGCTTGGGGATTGGGGAAAGATGAGACATTAAGAGGAGAGCATGCAGAGCGAGATGGATGTAAGAGGGGATGAACCAGCACGAGAAGAAAATAGGCTGAGCTAGAGGTGAGGTAAAAAACAAAGCACAGAGGAGAGAGGTGGATGTAAGTGGACAGAATCAGCAAAAAAAGTAGGAGGATGGAGGAGAGGTAAAAGTGTTTTTAACTAGCATGTGCTGCTAAGTACATTGAGTCTTCTGCCAAAGTTTGCAATTACCTGTCGCTTTATTTTCCAAGTAGAAAAGTTGAATTAGGTTTGTGATGTGTGTCATCCTTCACAAAGGTTTGTGATCTTGAACCATCACCAACATGTCGGCGGAATGACAGCCTGCTCTCTGTGTACTCTTACTCCTATTGACACTTTTATTAAATCTAGCTCCCATTTGGGACCCTTTCCTGCCCATTTCAAGAATGGACATCTAAAGATCATATCCCTGACCTCCTATTGCAATATTGCCTGTGCCTCGTCATCTGTCTACCAATGTAGAAAAGAACAATAAAACCCTAAAAAAAAACCTGTGTTTGCTCCTTTGCTCAAAAACCCTTCAGCATGTTCAAAGCTTCTCGGCATCTTCTGACATCTCTTTGCTGCCTTTTTCTGAAAAATCCTTGAAAAATAAGCCAACTGACAAATCTCTTTCATAGAAACTAATTTACTTATTGATCGCTTACCAGTTGGATTCTGACCTTACCATGAGTTGGAAGTAGCATTTCTTGCTGTGTCGGACAGTTTGGGCCTGATTCCTGATCAGGAAAGCAGACCAGCCATGATATTACTAAATTATAGTCTCGAATGTATCAGTTTCCCATCTGGTGCTTTTGAATCAACTGGAACAACCTGGAATTCAAGGTATTCCCCTGGCGTGGCTTAAGCTCTATCCTTTGAATCTAACCAAGAAAATGTTTTGGACTTGCATGCAATCAGTTGCTTTTCGGATAAAGACAAATTCATTAAAACTATATAGCAAAACATCAGGCATTCGCATCTTTAAGGGGCCTTGTACCATATACACTGCTCTTTGGTAGCCTCTGAAGCTGGGCCAATAAACCACCATGGTTGCGTCAACAACTAAATCTTGGATTTATTTTCCAAATTCTTCTCTCCTTGTCTGGACAAACAGTGTGTTATCTACTTCTACTACATCCATATGCAACACAAAATCCTGCATTTTCACCCATCATTGCTGCTAGACTGTTGTGCAGTCAATTTTCTTCTCACAACCAGATTATGCAAGTGTTCCCTCTCTTGAACTTCCCACCTTTTGCATTTGGTACCTTTCAGATAATTAAGAACAGTGATAGGATTCCCATCTGAGGCTGCCCTAGATGCTCTTTTTACTTTCAGTTAATTCCCACTACCAAACAATCTATACATTTGCCATTGTGCACTGCATAAAAGGACACACTCATTCCTGAGCACTATATTATTCCTTCTGTTTATTCCAGAATCATATGCTCTGTAACAGCCATGCTCCTGTGCCATCGTAAAATTAAGAGGAACAATATTGGAGGTAGATCTTTCTCCTTTCTAGCTGCACAGGGCTAGAAATGTCTCAGTCTCGAGCTATAGTGCATCTTAAATATTCTAGGAAAAAACGTAAAACTGGCCTTTCCATACATTAGTATAGCCTGTACCTTTTACTTGGAAATCCCTTAGCACCAGGATACCCTCTTGGTGTAGTATTTTCATTAATCTCTTTCAATAGAACAATAACTAAAGAAATGTGAATTATCTGCACAATTTGGGGTCATTTAACAAAACCATTCTGAGGAAAAGGGAAGGTAAAGAAGCCCAAATATCTTGTAAAAGTAGTTTGAAGACCTATTAGTTATCTGCTCCAGTGTGTTTTAAAGTTTCTCATTTGTCGCTAACTGTCCAAGTAACTAGAGCCATATGTATTACGCACTAGTTATCCTGTCCAAAAGAGTATTAAAATACATTTACCAGGCTGTTGCACAGGGTCAGTCTGGTCATGCTCCCAAAGATAGCCTGATCATTGTCAAGTGCAGAATGACAATGGGCAGGCCTGGGCAAGCACAAGATGATGTGCGCCTTATCCCACCACAAATCATCCCAAACCTCAAGGAGTGACGTGAGGTCTGGGGAAATTGCTGCTTTTCAGGAGTACAGTTTGAATTAGCCTTGCTTTGGAAGTGAGAAGAAGGGGCATTTTACAGGAAAAGGGGGCTACAGACGGGAGCTGACTGAGGAGCAAGTGCCTCATTCCATAGAGTACTTCGTCACACATGGAGTGATTAGCCAGACACTGAGCCTAGGTGAGTGGGTGGTCAGTAATTTTAGGAAGGCAAATCTTGTATTGGCAATTGGAAGGACCAAATGTGTTTGATTAGGTACCCTAGGGCATGACTGGAGTAATGTATGGATGATGGACATGGTCTTTCAAGGATCTTGCATTCAATTGTCTCTTTGACCAAGATCCAGTGCATTTACAGGAGGGTAGGTGCAATTTGTTTGTTAGTTCTTAGGCTACATTTTAGTCAAGCCACATGTGTCTGGACCCTTCACCGTTTGGCAAGTGTCTTCTCATCTATTAAGGATATGTGACTTAAAATGTGACCTAAAATCTTTAAAAATGCAAATCTCCGGGATTCTCAGGAATTATGGGAGATTTATTTTGAAATTCAAACATCACTTCCCCAACCTATTCCACATTGCTAGATTTAATTTCCTTGTAAGGGAAAACTGCACTGAGTCTGCTATAATAAATCCAATTGTTTTGATGCTTTAATTTACTACTTGTTTGTTTAGTGACTGGCTCCCATTGTAGCTTTTTGCAGTTTGTTCCCCTGGATACACATTCTGGTCCCTATTTAGCCATCTCATCTTTATATCTTTAAGTTAGTTCAGCTCTTTTCATCTCTTAAAAAGGAGGTTTGAGAGTAGTTGCTGGGTTTGGGCATTAAGTTTATGGGAATGGTCTAGCTTTTGGCGCTCCTGCCACCCAAACTGTGTATGTTATCTGTGTCATCTCATCCTATTATTTTCTTTAATAAGTGCCTTCCGTTGCTTACTGGAGCATTTGCAGGTCACTCACCTGAACCAGCATTGATCCCTTTGTGTTGATGCCCATGCCTGCTAAAACCAAATGCCTTAACCTTGAACTTCACGGGTGCAACAGGAGTATCGGGGAGTCACCTGAAGAACCATTGTATAGCTATGGGTTAGTCTGTCTTAGAATAGTAATCATGCACTAATCTGGAAACCTCGGTTTTGGAGAGATATTGGCCTAGCTTTTCAACCCAGTTTGACGTGTTGCATTTCCACATAACAGAGTTTTAAAATATTTGTACTTATTCTATTAGGGTTATTATTTGTATTTGTAGCCATGTCAGTGATATCCGCATTAGAGAAGTAGTTTCTTGCAAAGCTACTTCAACAGTGTAAAAAAATGATGTCAGAAGACCCTTCCTATGATGTCACTTGCTGAAATACTACATCATATACAAATTAGAGGGGCCTCACATGTCCAATCATACTGGGCCCCACAAATCTTAGGACCGGCCTTGAGAAGGGTATATGTAGTAATGTGTGGCAGGGGTTTAACATCACTTTTTAGCTCTTGCCTACACAGCGCGCATGCACAGGAAAAAGACCGGTAGCAATCGCTATGGTTTTTGTCCCAAAAACGTGCACGCGGTGCATTGCATTTAATGGCAACACGTGCACGTTTGGCTATTCCCTTACGGGAGCGAGCTTGACACCATATGTTTGTAATTAGCTTGCAGACACATGGTGTCCTTGGCTCACTCCCGCAAGGAGGTTTTGGGGTGCAGCCGAGCCTCGAGGTCTGCCTCCCGGGCAGATTTGGAGGGGGAGGGGGGGATGATGGCGGCAGCCATGTTGTGCTGTTTTGGGCTGTTTTGGGATAGCCCAAAAGCAGCCCAAGTTTTCAAAATAGAGCCCAAAGGGTTTATAGGGGTTTCAGCACCTGCCCAGCCACCATTTTAGGTTTTGGTAACCTGGTGGCTGGGAGCACTGCAGGCTAGGTATTTTGTCGGGCTTGCTGTCTGGCGTGTTTGCGGTGATTTATTGGTTTTATTGCTGGTTTATTGCTGGTTTCCTGTGGAGTCATGGCATCTGAGAATTTCCGCGTACTTGAGGCCATCTGCCTGCTCAGCGAGGCAGGTCGGATGGACATCCTTGTGGGCCTCCATGGGGGGGCGCGTCCGTGGGAGTGGCGGCGGCCGTGCTGGCCTGCTCGCCGCCCCGGATGTCAGCAAGACTGCAGATGAGGGCACAGGGCTGCACGGAGGGTTTGAGCGTGGCCCTGGGTAGAGGGATAATGGTGGCGGGAGGGGCGGGGGGCCGTGGTAGGCCGATAGTGAAGAAAGGGGCAAGGGGCGTCCTCAAGCAGGCACCCGAGCTTTGGTCTAACCGCCCCGCTCCTTTGGGGGTGGCCGCAGAACTGATGGCGGACGAAGCAGGGGCGGTGGCAGCGCCCCCGTCGGGGGCGAGCGTGCGGCGCCGAAGGAGGCTAGGCGGGCGGCGGAGAGGCGGCGTAGGGGAGGCGCGAAGAGCGCTTCCCCCATTGCAAGGGTGGGGGGGCCTGTGGCCGAAAGTGCCTCTCACGATAGAGAACTGGACGGCGGCTTTCTTAATTTTTGCGAGAAATTTCCGGTCGGTGTCCTTGTTTAAATACATGGACGTCATCAGGAAGGCCCAAATAACGGGGGGGCGGTTTTGCCTGGGCTCAGTATGATGAGGAGTTCAGGGCACGGATGGCCTGGGATCCGGAGGCGAAATGGGGCGAGCTAGATACCGACCTTTGGCAACATACGATGGGGTTGGCAGGGTCAGGGAAGACAATTTTTACAGCAAGTGGGTTGCCTATAATTTATCAGCCCTTTCAAGGCTGCCCCACCCAGGGAGGGGTGGGGGCAGGGGCCAAAAATCAATCCGGCGTTGCAGGTCCTTGTTGGGATTACAACAAAGGGTTGTGTATGCGAGAGCATTGCCGTTTCCGGCATGAATGTTCCGGCTGCGGGAAATATGGCCATCCCCTGGTCAGGAGCTGGGACGCGGCGGGCACATCCAAAGGAGGTCAGCGAGGGGCAACAGGCAGTCAGCGAGTGAGCTCCCATCAGTTAGCCAGGACTGGCCGAGGTGATAAGGGTCCTGGGCCCAAGGGCTCATACGCCGGTTAAAGTAGATCGGCTGGTGGCGGCACTACGCGAATACCCCAACGACAGGGCCGCCGAACGTTTGCGGGTGGGGTTCCAGGACGGGTTCCGCCTGGTGTATGAGGGGCCCAGGCGGCAGAGGTGGGCCGACAATTTGAAGTCCGCCAGGAGCACCAGGAGGTGATGCGGAGCAAACTGGAGAAGGAGGTGTGCGAGGGCCGCATGGCAGGTCCTTTTGAGGATTGGCCGTTGGAGGAGTTAATTGTCTCCCTGGTCGGGGTCGTGCCAAAGAAGGAGAGAGGGCAGTTTCGGCTTATACAGTACCTGTCCTGGCCCGAAGGGGGCTCGGTTAACGATTTCATTGACGAGTGGGAGACTACGGTCTCGTATCCCTCCGTTGATGCGGCCATGGCCTTGGTAGTGTCGGCGGGCGCAACCGCAAGGATGGCAAAGTGCGACATCAAGTCGGCTTTCCGGCTGCTCCCAGTCCATCCAGGCGATTGGGGCCTACTGGGAATTCAGTTCGACGGCCGCTGGTACGTGAACAAAGCATTGCCGATGGGCTGCTCGATGTCAAGCGCACTTTTTGAGTGCTTCAGTACGTTCCTGCAGTGGCTGTTCACGGAACGGACGGGTCACCAAGGTGTTACACCTCTTGGATGACCTCTTTTTTGTCAGCTCCCCCGGTTCTGGGGACTGCCAGGAGGCACTGGACAGGTTCCAAGAGCTCATGGGGTAGTTGGAGGTGCCACTGGCGCCGGAAAAGACAGCGGGGCCAGGCACGGCGCTGTCCTTTTTGTCGATTGGACTGGACTCGGCGGCTATGGAGGCCCGTTTACCAGAGGATAAAAAGCAGCACATGCTGGAGCTGCTGGAAGGAATGTTGGCACAACCCAAGGTTACAGTTTTGGAGATTCAGGTGTAGCTGAGCCACCTCAATTTCGCATGCAGAGTGGTGCGCGTTGGGAGGACTTTCTGTAGAAGGCTGGCCAGGGCTTTGGCAGGGCGGCACCCACCGCATCACCACGTCCGGCTCCCCGCGGGAGTCAAAGAGGATTTACGGATGTGGCGCTCTTTTTTACAGCATTTCAATGGAATCCCCATGCAGCTGGGGGAGGCACTGGTCTGGGACGTGCAGATCTTCTCGGATGCGGCAGGGAGCGACGGTTTTGGATTGTACTGGCATGGTCGGTGGTGCGCGGAAAAGTGGCCCCCGGAGTGGGCGGGGGGGCAGGAGTATTGCCTTCCTCAAGCTTTTTCCTTTGGTGGTGGTGGTGGAGTTGTGGGGGGGGAACTGCTGGCATACAGGAGGGTAACTTTTCACGTGGACAATATGGTGGTGGTGGAGGTGGTCAGTCGGCAATCGGCCAGGGATGTACAGGTGTTGAAGCTGCTGCATGTGTTTGTGCTTGGCTGCTTGCGTTTTGATATTGCTTTTCGCGCGGTGCATGTGCCCAGGGTCGACAATGAAATAGCGGCTGCTTTGTCTCGTTCGCAGTGGGGGAGATTCCGTGGTTTAGCCAAGGATGCAGATCGGGATTCGACCAGCATTCCCCCTTAGATGTGATACGTAGGCAACACAGGATATTGCAGCTGGTTCTAGGGTCCTTGGCGGTGTCTACGAAGGTGACGTACTTGACTGCTTGGGAGGATTTCTTGGCGTTCGGGGTGCGGAGGCGGTCCACGGGAGGGGAAAGGCAGGGAAAGGCATTCTGGATTTAATTGACAAGGGACTCATGAGGGTCACGATTGCGGGCAAACTGGTGGGGATCGCGTTTATGGGTAAACTTTTGTGAGGGTATGCGCCGTCGGCGGGGGAGCTTGGGTCTCGCATGTTGGAGGGGTGGGCCTGAGAATGCGGGAGGGGGTGCAGGGTCCGTCAGCCTTTGTCACTGGGGTTGCTGGATCAGGTCATTAATGTGTTGCCGGGTGTGTGTTTTAACGCCGGGGAGGCCTGTTTGTTCACCCCTCTGATGGCATGGATGTTTGCGGGAGCCTTTAGGGTATCTGAGTTGCTGGGCGTGCAGAAGTATGAGGGTCTAAAGTGGTCAGAGGTGTTGTTCGGGGAGGGGAAGGTAAGTTTGTGGTTGAGGAGAGCGAAGACGGATCAGAGGGGGGTATGTCGTTGGGTTTAATTGCCGGCGGTCGCGTCGGGGGGGTAGGTGCCCTGTGAGGTGGGGATTGAGACAGATGCGGCGGGGCGACTGGAGGGGGCTGTTTTTCGACATGCGGACGGCCGTCGGGGACGCAACTACTGGTGGTTCTGCGCAAGGCATTGCAGGGGCTGGGGGAGGAAGGGAAGCGCTTTGGCACCCACTCTTTTAGGATTGGCATCGCGTCGGAGGTGCACCGGCAAGGGCGGGGGACATTATGCGGCAGGGCAGATGGTCGTCGGACTGTTATTGGTGTTACATTCGGGGCGCGCCCAGCATTTGAAGCGTGCAGTGGCTATGGTGACTATGGTACTCACTGTTTGTTTCTTTTTTAGGTTTGGTGGCGGGTCCCCTCGCCAGAGACATGGAGGTCTGGATCTTTGGGAATTCTTTTGTTAGGAGGGCCCAGGTGCAGGCGCGATCCAGTTATTTTGGCGCAAACTTGGGTTTCAACCCTAATGTGTTTAGCATAAGTTGGAAGGGTAAAGAGGGCATGTTGTGGCAGGAATTGGTTTCCACTCTCAATACCATGGTGGTAGCGGGTAGGTGTCCTGACGTCCTAGTGCTTCATCTGGGTAAAAATGATAATTTGAATTTGAATTTAAAAGAATTTGTAGAGCGCACTTATACCATGCGGTTTCATGGCGCTAGTAGAAAGCTGAGGTTGCCGTGAAGGGACGTGGAATTTAGGATGGGAAGGCTTGGTGAAAGAGATGGGTTTTGAGGATCTTTCGAAACTCAATATAAGAGGAGGCAGATCTGACAGAAATGGGGAGTGCATTCCAAAAGGTGGGGGCAAGTACAGAAAATTTCAAACCTCCTGACCTGCTTTTCTTAAAGCGAGGTACAGAGAGGAGAAGCTTGGTGGAGGAGCGTAACTCTCTGCTAGGACGATAGACAGTGAGGGCAGAGGAAATGAATGCCGGGGCAGTACCGGCTAAGGCCTGGAATGTTGTACAGCCCAATTTGAAAAGAGACCGTTCTTTGATGGGTAGCCAGTGGAGAGATTTGAGTGTGGGGGTGATGTGGGAGGATTTGGGCAACCCAAAAATCAGGCGAGCCACCTGGTTTTGCACCAACTGAAGGCGTCGAAGGGCACTGGCGGGGACGCCGTTATACACGATGTTCCCACAGTCCAGTCGTGATAAAACCATCGCCATTAAGATCAGTTTTAGTGCAGGGGGAGAAAAGAAACGGGAAATTTTACGAATAATACGGAGGGCAAAAAAACAGGAAGAAACAACCGAACTTATCTGGGTGTGAAGAGTGAGGTGTTGGTCAACCGTGATCCCTAGTGTTTTAGCAGAAAGTGACGGCAAAGGTGGGGAACCTAAAGAGGGTGGCCAGAAGGAGGGGGACCAGGGACTGCAACTGCCCCCGGTAAGGACCAGCTCGGTCTTGTCCGGGTTTAGTTTTAAATGGTTAGAGTTCATCCAGTCCCTGATAAACAACATTATGGATTGGAAATTAAGGACAGAAGTAGGGGAGTGAGAGAGATTAAAAATGAGCTGGAGGTCATCGGCGTAGTTGTACACCGTGACCTCCATCTCCTGAAGTGCAAAGATGAGGGGAAAAATATACAGATTAAATAATAAAGGGGAAAGAGAGGATCCCTGGGGGACACCGCACTGGACCTTGCGTGGGGAAGCAGTGTAATCAGCCAGGCGGACCGCTTGGGTACGCTCGCTCAGAAAAGAGCTGAGCCAGACCAACATCGGGCCCCTCATGCCCGCCGCCTTGACACGGGAAAGAAGAATGGAATGATCAACCGTGTCAAAAGCGGCGGACAGATCCAAAAGGATGAGGGCCCGAGGGGTGTTGGAATCCAGCCCCTCTCTTAGTTCGTCTATGACTGAGAAAACCACTTTCTCTGTGGAATGTCGAGGTCGGAAGCCCGCCTGACATGGTGCAAGGTAAACACTATCTTCAATAAAGGAACTGAGTTCCTTGGTGACATAGGACTCGAGGACCTTGCCCAGGAAGGGGAGGAGAGAAATGGGACGATAGTTTAAAGGGGAAGAGGGGTCGGCTCCAGGCTTTTTTAGAATAGGTATGATGGTGGCTGTTTTGTAAGTGGTGGGGACAATGCCCCGCCTGAGTGAATCGTTAAGGAGAGTTAGGGGGGGCATGTGACAATTTGAAAAGGCCATACGTAGTACGTGGGCCGGGCAAGGGTCGGCAGGAGAGCCAGACTTGACCTGGGCTAACAGGGAAAGAAAGATTTCTTTGGTCAGCGGAGGTATGTGAGTCAAGCTGGACTAATTGGGTGGTGGCGCAGAGACACGGAAGGCGGGGGAAGGAGGAGGTATGTTGGCCTTAATTAATGCGACTTTCTCGATGAAAAAATCATTGAGTAGGTCGCAAAAAGATTGGGACAGAGGGGTCTTAGAAGATGTCCTATCGGAAGACGCCAACTCTTGAACCGTGGCAAGGATTTCTTTTGGCTGATTCTCAGCTGCAAGAATCCTGCCTGAGAAGTATTTGGTCTTGGCGGCAAGAATGGCTCTTTTGTATTCGTTAAGAATGGAAGTGTAACGAATTTTGAGGATGGGGCAGTAGGCCAGTCTCCAAGCACGTTCTGCTCGGCGTGCTTCAAGTTTTTTTCCTTTAAGGTCAGGGGTAAACCATTTATTGGCCAGATGGGCCCTTCTAATAGTGACACACTTCATAGGAGCCACTTGATCACTGGCCTTCGAGAGCCAGCCGTCTAAGATGGTTGTTTGGGATGGCAGAGTGGAACCTTCTAGGTCAGGGCAGGTGGCTAACAGAGATGCGCACAGGGAAGGGACATCTGCGCTATTCCAGTTCCTAGCCCAGATATCTTTAGGGTGAAAGGTGCTTTTGACAGGGCTAAGGTCCAGGAAAAAGGAAATCATGAAGTGGTCAGCCCACGCACATGGCGCCACTATGGGAGTAGTGACTGGGACATTGAGAGTCCAAATTTGGTCTAATGTGTGACCTCGGGAGTGAGTGGGAGTATGGCCCTGGGAAACAAAATTAAGGCTAAGGAGAAGCTGGGTAAAGTCTCTAGACGTAGCATCTTCCGCTGGGTCATTGGGCCAAAAATTAAAATCCCCTAGGACCAATACAGAGGCATTATTAACTACTAAAGTAGCGAGTAAATCTTGAATAGCAGAAATAAAATGTGGACAGGATTGTGGTGGGCGATAAAATAGCACACATGTGATAGGGGTCTGAAAGGAAGTAGTGCGTATGACTAAATCAACTGCAGGTATGGGGGGGAAAGGGAGTACCTGAAAGTGAAGGTTGTTGCGAGCAATCAAGGCAACTCCACCCCCCGCCTTCCCTTCAGGTCGATCTGCTCGGAGAATGAAATAGGAAGGGGGAAGCGCTGCCAGGATATTAGGGAGTGAATCGGTGCGGAGCCACGTTTCTGTTAAAAACAGAAGGTGTGGATTGTGTGACTCCAGTAGGTTAAACAGTTCAAGCTGATGCTTGACTGCTGACCTTGTATTCAGAAGATATACCAGGGTGTAAGGTGTAAGGTTAGTCGAGGAAATGTTTGTGAAGGGGGCGGGAAGAGAAGGGGCAGGGGGAGGGACGATGACAGGGAAAGAACATGGGGGAGTTCTCCGAGCCAGGCCGAGTTCAAGGACCCGTGAGAGGGCGGCTGGGTAAAGTGGCCAGGAAGCCTGGTAAGAACGGAGTTGGGCAGCAGAATAAGAAATAAAATGGGCATAGTACGTGGCCCCTGGCTCCGGCCGGGCGCAGACTGGCTTGCCTTTGGCGCGCCTCCGGCGCGTCCGCTGCGCGTGCGCATGAGGGGGGGCTTATGAGGTCAGAGGCGCTGAAAAACTAGAGCGCTGACCTGGGAGAAGGCTCCCAAGATGGCGCCCAGCAAACCCCGTCAGCCCTCCGATCAATCGGCACCAAGCCGTGTCGGACCGGGGCTAGGGGAGCGGGGGCCAGACAGGTACACAGAGTAAAAATGCAAAGTGATTAAAAATTAAGTGCAGCTAGATACAAGCGCCGCGCCCAACACACACGCAACTGGCCTAGAACCCTCTGCCACCGGGTTCGCAGCTTCCCTTGATATGGTGAGGGAGACTGGTTTGGTGCTTACGAGGGCCATGAAGAGGGATCTGGGTGAGATTAAAAGAAGGTGGTCAGTGTGCGTGGTAGTTTGGACAGAGTTTGTGCCACGTCAGGTGTGGAGGGGCGCGGTGCATCCTCGGGCAATTGACAAAGCAAGGAGGAAGGTGAATGTGGAGATGGTGAGGTTCTGTAGGCACCTGGGTTTCTCTAGGATCTGGCACAAGGATATAAGGTATGATGCCCTGGAACTGTTTAGGGGTGATGGGGTCCATTTGTCTCATCTGGGCATGGATCTTTACCTGCTGGAACTTCGCGAGGTGTTGTCGCGGTTGTTAGGGGTTCGCTAGAGATTTTGATGGTTCTGCCTGTTTTGGGGAGCGGGGGGGAGGGGGCAGGAAAAGTAGGGAGGCGGTGTATCCACCCACTATCCTCCCGATTTTTCCTGGGTGGCGGTGTTTGTTTTGGAAGTTGGCCAAGTTTGGCTGGAGTTTTGGTAGTTAGCGTTAAGTTGGGGAGTTGGTGTTCAGGATCGGGGAAAGGTTAAACAGGTTGGAGGTTTTACATTGGTGCTCATTAGTTACAGTTGCAGGAAGACGGATAGGAGGTTAGGTTTTGGGAGGTTAACCCCATCACTGCTCTTAGATCAATTCAGTCCACAAATAGTATTTTCCTTTTTCTTCAGTCTTTGTCTTTATTTCTTCTTCAATAAATTCCAACAACAGCCAGCCTACACGTGTTTCGTCTTTAGTCCGTCTTGGACAAGAGACTTCTTCAGGGCTGTAGGGTTACAATATTTACATCTTAGAAATAGTCATTTCCATATACAGGGTACGTTATTCTCATTTAAAGAGAAAACCACCAAGTAAAAGTGAAGTATAGGAAAGACATCTCACATAGACCCTAATGCCAAGCATAAAACAGAAATCACCCAGTGCAGAATGAACATAATCAGTAATAACCAAAGTAAACCAGAAAAATGATCTATTATCATAGTCAAACGTACCAGTTCCAATATCAGTTATCTTAATGAAATCTATCCACCAGTTCAGTCTAGCTTTGACGCTGTAAACATACAAACAACAATTTTCATGTCACGAGCCACCTCCTATGCTTATTGTAATTATCAAATTTTCACCACATTCTCCAAAGCTCACCTTATCAGGTTCACTTCGACTTCAATAGTTGTAACTCGGTATCATTATTCAGTACTCATTATTATATGTAGGTTGCCCTTTTCCCTCTTTATCTTCTTAATTCGTCCGCTACAATAGTAATAATATTAATAGTTGTAATAGTTGCACAGTATATGGTTACTCATTATCAGAGTCATCAAAGCCCCCACTTCGTACTTAAGTCGATTGCTCACCTCTATTACTTCTCTTCGTATCAGGAATGGTATTCTTGTGGCACGTGGGTTTCTCTCAGTATCCAATCTGCTATAGTAATAATGTGAATCGTCAGTTTCTCTATTTTAATTCTGTTACTCTTCTAAAGTAAACAGATATTAGACAGGTAATTACCCATTTCTAAGATTCAGTTCAATAGTGGTAAAGGGGTGACTATTTATCGTACTTATTATAATTGCAGTGCTTAGTAGCTTCAAATTAATAACTGCTACATAATGTCCATACATGTAAGGTCCGCTTACTTGTACCGCTATAATATTCGAACCTCCATCCCCATTCCAGGAATTCTTTATCCCAGTATAAATAGTATTCATCCTTGGTAAGGAACTCAATACCCCTGTTAGTCTTTTCAAAAGATATTCTAAATTTGCCCATCACACTCACCATTTCTGCTGCTTCCATCTCCGTCTTTACTCGCGTACTACGCGGGCGCCATCTTGTAGTGGCTTTAAATAGACAGAGTGCCAACCAAGTGTGGGCGCCATCTTGGCTTAGTCAAATCCCTCATTACGTCTTTATTTCTTATATTTGTTTTCATTCCCAATTTACGGACATCGTTATTACTGTAGCGGTATGCTAACTGTAATGCTCACCATAATTTAAATTATCGGTTCCGATTTCCATCGCGTAAAACTTGGGCGCCATCTTAGAACGGTCTATATCACTGCGAATACGAGTGAGATGTGGGCGCCATCTTTGTCTAGTCCGTTTTGTATCACATACAACTTGGGCACATTGTACCCTAAATTGTACCGTATTTACTTTACCATGGTAAATTCAGAGTTATTAATTCGACATAATATGAAAGTTAGGGTTGTAAATCCCTACAGAATAGTATACTTTTTTTGCCAACTTCTGGCGCCATCTTTGCCTAGTCTGTATTCTCCGCAGTTCTAATTACAAGAATTAAGGTACTTAAAATTAAATTTGAATAAAGGGATATAAGAGAGCCTAATTAGCGGTTATATTTACGTTAGCCCCTTTACCTCAGATAAATCTTATATACCTCTGTAATCATAGGATTGCAGCGCGTGACATGATCATGCGTTTTACATGTAAGTTATCTAGATTCACAGTAAATTGTAGATAGATTCAAGTATAGTCAAAATAACAGTTTAGTATAAATATCATATCCATCATAGTTCACCTGTGGGCAGGGAGTTAGGTTCAGGCAGTTTATATGTAGGGACTTCAGTCCTGACCTAGATAATACTCAAATTCATTGTCTACATTTAAACCTAGTTCTACCGCTTTAAGTTTCATAAGCCACATAACTTCTCTTCGTCGCAACTGAATCGTTCTATTGCCACCTCTAGGATCTCTTTTTACATGATCAATACCATGGTAACTAAATGTGTGTTTCTCTTTATCACCATGATTTCTAACCATATGCGACGCTACTGGGTAGCGTGTATCTCCTGTTTTTAGTGCCCTGAAGTGCTCAACCATTCTGTCTTTCAGTCTTCTAATTGTGCTACCTACATAGATCATTTTGCAGGTGCACACAATTACATACACAACAAATGTTGTGTCGCAATTGATAAAGTGATCAATAGTGTATTCGCCAGTATCATTATAATTAAATGACTTGATTTTCTTAACAGCCCATCTACAGGAACTACATTTCCCACATTTGTGAAATCCATTTCTGCTGGTGGTCAGCCAATCAGGTTCTGTAGTACTAATGGGATAGCTCGGGCTGACATAATTAGAAATTGTACGTCCTTTTCTGAATGTTATTCCTGGTGTCTCTCCCACATGATGTATAAGGTCTTTATCCATGCTCAATAAGTGCCAGTGTCTCTTCAATATACTGAACAGTTGTGCACTCTCAGAGCTGTAATTGGTAATCATTCTTATTTTAGTATGTTTCGATATTTCAGTACTAGGTTTTACACCTAGTGTTTTATTCCTTGTCAGTGTCCTTGCTCTCTCAATAGATTTTGTTATAACCTTATCCTGATAACCACGTTTCAAAGACCTTATACATCATGTGGGAGAGACACCAGGAATAACATTCAGAAAAGGACGTACAATTTCTAATTATGTCAGCCCGAGCTATCCCATTAGTACTACAGAACCTGATTGGCTGACCACCAGCAGAAATGGATTTCACAAATGTGGGAAATGTAGTTCCTGTAGATGGGCTGTTAAGAAAATCAAGTCATTTAATTATAATGATACTGGCGAATACACTATTGATCACTTTATCAATTGCGACACAACATTTGTTGTGTATGTAATTGTGTGCACCTGCAAAATGATCTATGTAGGTAGCACAATTAGAAGACTGAAAGACAGAATGGTTGAGCACTTCAGGGCACTAAAAACAGGAGATACACGCTACCCAGTAGCGTCGCATATGGTTAGAAATCATGGTGATAAAGAGAAACACACATTTAGTTACCATGGTATTGATCATGTAAAAAGAGATCCTAGAGGTGGCAATAGAACGATTCAGTTGCGACGAAGAGAAGTTATGTGGCTTATGAAACTTAAAGCGGTAGAACTAGGTTTAAATGTAGACAATGAATTTGAGTATTATCTAGGTCAGGACTGAAGTCCCTACATATAAACTGCCTGAACCTAACTCCCTGCCCACAGGTGAACTATGATGGATATGATATTTATACTAAATTGTTATTTTGACTATACTTGAATCTATCTACAATTTACTGTGAATCTAGATAACTTACATGTAAAACGCATGATCATGTCACGCGCTGCAATCCTATGATTACAGAGGTATATAAGATTTATCTGAGGTAAAGGGGCTAACGTAAATATAACCGCTAATTAGGCTCTCTTATATCCCTTTATTCAAATTTAATTTTAAGTACCTTAATTCTTGTAATTAGAACTGCGGAGAATACAGACTAGGCAAAGATGGCGCCAGAAGTTGGCAAAAAAAGTATACTATTCTGTAGGGATTTACAACCCTAACTTTCATATTATGTCGAATTTATAACTCTGAATTTACCATGGTAAAGTAAATACGGTACAATTTAGGGTACAATGTGCCCAAGTTGTATGTGATACAAAACGGACTAGACAAAGATGGCGCCCACATCTCACTCGTATTCGCAGTGATATAGACCGTTCTAAGATGGCGCCCAAGTTTTACGCGATGGAAATCGGAACCGATAATTTAAATTATGGTGAGCATTACAGTTAGCATACCGCTACAGTAATAACGATGTCCGTAAATTGGGAATGAAAACAAATATAAGAAATAAAGACGTAATGAGGGATTTGACTAAGCCAAGATGGCGCCCACACTTGGTTGGCACTCTGTCTATTTAAAGCCACTACAAGATGGCGCCCGCGTAGTACGCGAGTAAAGACGGAGATGGAAGCAGCAGAAATGGTGAGTGTGATGGGCAAATTTAGAATATCTTTTGAAAAGACTAACAGGGGTATTGAGTTCCTTACCAAGGATGAATACTATTTATACTGGGATAAAGAATTCCTGGAATGGGGATGGAGGTTCGAATATTATAGCGGTACAAGTAAGCGGACCTTACATGTATGGACATTATGTAGCAGTTATTAATTTGAAGCTACTAAGCACTGCAATTATAATAAGTACGATAAATAGTCACCACTATTGAACTGAATCTTAGAAATGGATAATTACCTGTCTAATATCTGTTTACTTTAGAAGAGTAACAGAATTAAAATAGAGAAACTGACGATTCACATTATTACTATAGCAGATTGGATACTGAGAGAAACCCACGTGCTACAAGAATACCATTCCTGATACGAAGAGAAGTAATAGAGGTGAGCAATCGACTTAAGTACGAAGTGGGGGCTTTGATGACTCTGATAATGAGTAACCATATACTGTGCAACTATTACAACTATTAATATTATTACTATTGTAGCGGACGAATTAAGAAGATAAAGAGGGAAAAGGGCAACCTACATATAATAATGAGTACTGAATAATGATACCGAGTTACAACTATTGAAGTCGAAGTGAACCTGATAAGGTGAGCTTTGGAGAATGTGGTGAAAATTTGATAATTACAATAAGCATAGGAGGTGGCTCGTGACATGAAAATTGTTGTTTGTATGTTTACAGCGTCAAAGCTAGACTGAACTGGTGGATAGATTTCATTAAGATAACTGATATTGGAACTGGTACGTTTGACTATGATAATAGATCATTTTTCTGGTTTACTTTGGTTATTACTGATTATGTTCATTCTGCACTGGGTGATTTCTGTTTTATGCTTGGCATTAGGGTCTATGTGAGATGTCTTTCCTATACTTCACTTTTACTTGGTGGTTTTCTCTTTAAATGAGAATAACGTACCCTGTATATGGAAATGACTATTTCTAAGATGTAAATATTGTAACCCTACAGCCCTGAAGAAGTCTCTTGTCCAAGACGGACTAAAGACGAAACACGTGTAGGCTGGCTGTTGTTGGAATTTATTGAAGAAGAAATAAAGACAAAGACTGAAGAAAAAGGAAAATACTATTTGTGGACTGAATTGATCTAAGAGTGCTCGGTGGTTTATTTGTGAATTGTCGGATCAATTGATCTTGTTGGAGCCAAGGCAACAGGCTCACATCTACCTGGAGCACCGAACTTACTTTGTTGGTTTAAACTGTCCTCAATTTGCTGTGCGCTCCAAGAAGTTGTTGTCATTTGGGTGTTTTTAACCCCATCACTGCTGACGGGATTCACCCGCAGTGCTGGGGGGCGGAGGGGGCGCGTACAGCGCCTCCATGCTCATGACGAGGTCAGCTCATTATGAGCCACAGCGCTCCGGTGCTCATGACGAGCTGAGTTCGTCATGACCGCGCCCGTTCCAGTGGAACGTTCAGCACAGCAGGGGAATCAGCCCAGCGTGCGAGCGTTCCACGGAACGGACGAGGTCATGACGAGCTCAGCTCGTCATGAGCACCGGATCGCCGTGGCTCATGACGAGCTGAGTTCGTCATGAGCGTTCAAGAGGTTAAGAAGGTCAAAGGTTATGGAATAAGATTGTGTATTATGGTGTATTTATGTAATGTATTTGCATTTTATGTATTGTGTTTTGCAGGGTGGGAGATGTTTTTATCATGTGGGGATCGTAGGGGCGGGGGGACGAAAGGCAAGGGGTCAGGTAACTCGATGTTTAGAGAGGTTTTAGTTTTGCAAGGCGAGGAGCTAGTTTAATAAAGTTTGTGATGTGCACCTGTTTCAATAAAGCGGCCTTTTACACACACAGTACGGTTGTCAGTCTGGCTCGCCCCCCTTATCCCTCCCAAGAGGGTTTTGGGGGGCAGCGGAGCCTCGAGGTCTGCCCCCCGGGCAGATTGGGAGGAAGAGGGGGGGGAGATGGCGGCAGCCATGTTGTGCTGCTTTGGACTGTTTTGGGATAGCCCAAAAGCAGCCCAAGTTTTCAAAATAGAGCCCAAAGGGTTTATATTGGGTTTCGGCGCCTGCCCAGCCACCATATTAGGTTTTGGTAACCTGGTGGCTGGGAGCGCTGCAGGCTAGGTTTTTTCTCCCCGCCCGCCCTCCCTGGGTTTCGTGGTTTTTGGGAGGTTTTGTTAGATTTCGACAGGGCCCGTTTTTGGAACAGGTGCGCAGGGGTTTCTGATTGTATGTTGTCGCTTGGAACAGGTGCTGGCGGTGTTTGTTTTGAAAGTTGGCTAAGTTTGGCTGGAGTTTTGGTAGTTAGCGTTAAGTTGGGGAGTTGGTGTTCAGGAACGGGCAAAGGTTAAACAGGTTGGAGGTTTTACATTGGTGCTCATTAGTTACAGTTGCAGGAAGACAGATAGGAGGTTAGGTTTTGGGGGATAAGAAGGTCAAAGATTATGGGATAAGATTGTGTATAATGGTGTATTTATGTAATGTATTTGCATTTTATGTATTGTGTTTTGCAGGGTGGGGGACTGTTGGAAACGGGACCCCCGGCTGGCCAGGGCTTTCGCCAAAGTCAGAGATCCCCATTCCCAAGTCAGGGCAAGGGAGTTACACGCCAAGATAACCCCTGCTCACCCTCTAGGTAACATGGCGCGAGCAGCAAGGCTAAACTTGGAGGCGATGTGAGTTAAGTATTTGCGCACGCACCCCAGCAACAACACCCAAAGGCCCACCACAAAGGAAACTCCACACAAGGTTATATGTAAATAGCCTTTGTATTATAATAAATATACATTAGATAAAACACACATATTGTTACACTGTGCCAACAGGCACGGGCGGAATTTACAAGGGATAATGTACAGGACAGGGCCACCTGGACCACTGTCAGGGGTATGCACTTTTAGAACTTAGCACTTGTAGAAAGAATACTTGGTAGAAACAATACTCAGCACCTAAATCATATAATAACTTTAGCATAAAAATAGCACATGTAGCACACAACCAGGACTTCCTGGTAAAGGGTAAACCCCTCCTACGTAACCCTAATCACTCTAGGCAAATAACGCAGGTAACTAGGACCTTAGTCTCAGGACCTATGGAAGGAAAAGCAATCACCTAAGCATAAACACCTAGCAAAGGGAAAGAAGCAAAACACATGATGTATCCACACATTCAGAGGTGTAGCAATAACAATTGCGCCAAACTCACTTAAGTCACCACCTGTGACTGTCCCTAGGCCAACTGGCCTCTCTAGGGCTAGGACGCCCTGTGTCCCAAAGTCAGGGGACCGAAACGTGGCAGTTGCCCACAAAGTGCTGGGCAACTGGTGCAGGGAAAGTTAGGGCAACGTTGGAGCCTCGTGGGCTCAAGAACCACCACTGTGGCACTGCTGGGCCTCTCTGGGCTCTGGACAAGAACAAATGCGGACAAGGAGCCTCTCTGGGCTCTGGAACAAGGAACTCGGCACTCGAGCCTCTCTCAGGCTCTCAAACACGACTGCCGCCTCACTGGGCAGTGGGGCCCCTCACGGGGGACCTTCGAACACTTGAAGAGCCTCTCTGGGCTCAAAGAATGATGGGGCCGGGTCTGAGCCTCGCAGGCTCCAAGAGCAACGGACCTGGCCCCTCGAGTCTCTCGGGACTCGTCAGCACAATGGCCGGCACGGTGGAGTCCCTCTCGGGGGACTCCGAACAAGGGCAACTGCCCCCAAGAGCCTCGCAGGCTCACGAACAAGGAACTGCTGCGCACGTTGGAGCGGCCCCGTTGGGAGACGGGGCCGCTCGAGGAAACAAAGAGAACCCGCCCCCGCACTCACCGGGACTTCACTGGTGCTGCGGGCGGCGGGAAACACGGCCGGCTTCTCCTCTCCGGCAGCGCGGGGCTCCTCTCCACCCGGGGAGCCTCAGGCACGGCCGGCTGCTTCTCTTCTGGCTGCTCGGCTTCGGGGGCGGGACTTCCGGGTCACCCTCCCTCGGGCCGCGCAGCGATTGGCCGAGCAAATGAGCACTTCCGGGTCGCCGCTTGCAGCGCGGCGGCTCGCTTCACACAGGCAGGCGGGGTCCCATTATCCGAGGAGTGGGCTCCCTCGTGATAAATTAGAATTCCAGGACGGGGAAATGCCGGGTGGGCACCGGCCTCCAAAATAGCAATAATCCGAGGTGGGCACTCGGACATCAAACAGTGGCACCACCCAATCAGCAGATGCCGGGTGGGCACTCAAAGCGCTAACAGCGCTAACAACGAAGGCAAGGCGCTCCCAAGCGCCACAGGATAAATTACAGCGCTCACAGCGCTAGGAGCCAAATAAAGCGCTCTCAAGCGCTAGGCAAGGAATCTCAGCGCTCCCCAGCGCTGAAGGGCAGAGAGCAGCGCTCTCAGTGCTGTAGGCACAGCACAAGCTCCAGCAGGGGGGCAAGACTGGGCCAGAGCCAGCACACTGGGTCTCCAGGCAGGGAGACAGTCCAAGTGTCGGTCCTCCTGGCCCCAGCAGCAGCAACAGCCCCCTCTGGCAGGATCCTGGAAGAGAACAACTTCTGTGGGGACACAGCCCCATTTTGTATACAGTAAATCCTTTGTCTGTAGGTGCAGGGGGGGGCAGAACCAGTCGCAGCTGGTCTTGGAGCACCCTTGATGTGCTCATCAGCACACTCTATTCACTGGCAGGGCTAGGGTCGTTAGACACACCACAGGGGGGCGGAGCCAGCATTGTCAGGGGAAAACCCAGCCTCATTCAGGACACAGGTACACTCCTCCCCAGCCATCAGCATGCTAATCTCACACTCACCACCGGGCAAACCCATCCAGACTTCCTGGAGCCTGGCATGCCAGCCAGCTCCAGCCAATCACGCTCCAGCACCCTCACTGCACACACATATGAATGTCTGGAAGTGGCACTTCCCTACTAGACACATACATGCCGCATACACCATCTCACAGCATTCACTCTCACGAGTTCACACATACTAAACTCGAGCCTGCACTCCCCACGCATCAGGAACTACCAGGGACACACACATTCCCCATGCATTCCTATGGGAGGGCAGGCCAGCCATACTACACGCACGCACTTTACTCTGGGACACAGGGAAAAAGTGCGCAGAGACCCAAAACCCACTAACACAGGGTCACAAATAAAAGCAAAAAGTTTAGGAGTGAACCTGCCCTAAGGGCCAAGTCCAACAGGGATGTTTTTATCATGTGGGGATCGTAGGGGCGCGCGGAGGAAAGGCAAGGGGTCAGGTAACTCGATGTTTAGAGAGGTTTTAGTTTTGTAAGGCGAGGAGCCAGTTTAATAAAGTTTGTGATGTGCACCTGTTTCAATAAAGCAGCCTTTGACACACACAATACGGTTGTCAGTCTGTCTTGCCCCCCTTCTCCCTCCCAATGGTATCGCTGTGTGTTCTCTCTCCCTCCCCCCACCTCTCCCACTTGTTAGGCCGGAGTACTGTTTCACTTTCGGGGCCGCGTTTGTGTTTCAGCGCTTGTTTTTTCATCCAACTTAAAGTCTTGCATTGTGGGAGACTTTGCTAGTCACCGAAATATAATTACTTGGCTTTGAATAATTCTACGACCCGATTATTTACTATTTTAACTCGACTCCAGTCCTTTGAAATGTGACGCACGTTGTGTGTTCGGTGAGCTTGATGTTCACTCACGCCCACTCCCCCAAAAACTTCAGAGGGCATTCTAAAGCTATATGTAATCACTTCTTCCAACTGACTGCCAGCCGGGGAAGACAACAGTGTGGAGTCGGCAGCTGTGACCCTAAGCCAGACGCTCAGAGTAGTAGACGCTGTATTACTAGAGTGTGGACTATTCTCGTCTGTACCTAGTCTGGCCTTCCTTCCGCCGTGTCCCAGCATTACTTAGCCCAAGATACAACAAACGCACCCATAGCAGACAGAACCCACAGCCCGGTGTCCTGCTAACACCGGCGCACTGACCTGCTTCCGTACGGCTCAGATCTCGCAATTCTATGTCAGGACCGGAGGCTCCGATTATGCTTTCTCATTTCTTTATTAGAAATGCTCAGCAGCCAATTAGAAAACAGTATGTAAAATAAAAACTACAATACCCATGAACACTTGGGTATCACATGACAGATCATAGAGTCACCAGTATAAAAGGTCACATAGAGAATACCAAATCCTCTTTCTTTGCTGCTCCGCAGCCAGTTAAGTGCATTTCTCTCATTACTGCTTCTTTGAATGTTTCATTACCTTAATTCATGCTTTAAATGCTTACTGTTTATCTGCTTATGGGCGCGCATTGCTAGCGTTTTGTCTGTGCCTTGTGCTGGTTTATTTGTTGCTTTGTTGCCATTTCTCTTTCCGCCTTCGGCACTGTTGCTCGGGTGCTTTTCCCGACGTTGCAGGGAGCGCGTGGTCGCCTTCCCGGTTCGGGCGGTCCGCGCCCGCGCCTTCTAGTCTGGTGGAGCAGGAGTCTGGGGGCAGAGACGCTCGCGAGCGGTGCACGAGTGATTCTCAATACTTTCAGGGCAGGCGGCCATTACCGCGCATGCGCGGCGGCCATTTTTATTGTTTAACTTCTTTTTCCTCACACGGAGCGCTACCGTTTATCGGCTTTTAAGCCACTTTTGCCCACAGCCTGCCTTTTTAGCCCCTATTACGCCCAATACTCAGAAATATTGATTTGGGCTGTACAATATTCATAGGCTTTGCCTAGAGTGGCTTTTCTCAAGCAAGCCCTCCCTCCACATTTGATTTTTGTTGTTTGCACAGGTTCCTGCCTGTGTGCTGTTGGCTTGCTTTGGGGTTTGGTCACTCCCCCTGCATTGTGCCTTTGGCCACTTTGATTCTAGTCTCCTCTGTGGACATTATTGTTACACTTTGTGTGCAACATGGAAGATTACTATGATGAGGATGACTACTTTTGCGATGAAGACGCCACTGGCTCTATGGAGCAGGATTTGGTTGAGGCTTTAGACCAGGGGGTGCAACACTCTGTCAACAAAGCGCTTGTTCGCGCAATTACCCCTTTAAAACGCCATCTTTCCAATTATGCACAACAACAGGGTTGGTTGCCGTCCTCTTCTGCTTGTCCTTCTTCGAAGTCTCCCAATAACACCCACGGGTCTGATTTTCAGAAGTTAGCGAAAGCTTTATCCTCTGAACGGTCTTCTAGTAAGTCCTCTAAAGGTGCTTCTACGTCCCTGGTTCTACAGGATGATACTGATGACACTCATTCCTCTTCGTCTTCTGATCATGATGGTGCACCTCCTGCAAAGAAGCCTTGTAAGGAACATTATGTTAATGCTCCCACACATCCTCCCCTACTCACCTTTGAACCTTCTGACATCGTTCACCCCAACTCGTCTTCCTGGCTTCCGTCCCCTGCCGTGGCTGAACATGTTCAGGCACATATTCGCCAGCCCTTTGAAAAGGATGTCAGGGCTCGCCTTCATTCCAAGTGTCCACGTCCTGATTTGGCTGACAACTTAGCTGACACTCCAGAGGTTGACCCTACGATGGTCACGTACCTTTAAAAATATTCCAAGGACCCGAAAAAGGCTATTGACAGAGCATGGCATTCCTGCCAAGATAATATGTTGGATTTATTAGGGCCTCTGACTAAAAGTTTGGACCTGGGGTCTCAGGCCAAGGAGTCCTCTGCTCTGGTGGATCCGGATGAGTTGATTGAATGGTCCCAAAGGGCTATTTGTCAATTGGGAAATGCCAATTGCGCAATCTCTTGCGAGCGGTGCCGCTCCATCGTTCTCAAATTGGATCCCAAATTGGCAGAACTATCCTCGTCTGAGTCTGGTCCGCTGGCTCAAGGTTTACTATTTGGCCAGCCTTTCCTGAAGGAATTGATGACATTTGTGGCTACCTTTAGTGGGCTGGATAAGGCTCAAGCTTCTCTGAGATGAGCCTTTCACCCGGTTTTTGCTAGGGCCGGACGACACAGGGGACGATTGTTCGGCCACGGCTCTAAGCAGAATTCCCAGCGGGGATTCCAGTCCCAAAGAGGTGGAGGACAGGATTCCGGTTACAATAATAGAACCAACTTCTACCCCTCTCGCAAAGGGAGAGGCCAGTATAAGAAAGGAAGATACAGCGGTAATCAAGTAGGTCATCAGGATTTCAACACTTCAGGTGAGGTTGCTTCCGGCTTTAGAAGTTGTATTAGGGGGAGGGATTCAAGTTTTTCTGCAAAATTGCCGTCTGATCTCCAACGATGCATGGGTGTTGGAGACTGTTCAGGGTTACAAGATAGAATTCTACCATCCCCAGCATCAGTCCCTCCCTCCTTCTCCCCTAGTCTTTTCCCTTCAAGATCAAGAGTTCAATTCAGCGGAGATCGCTTCCCTTCTGAAAAAAGGGGCAATTCTTCGGACCTCCCGCCATCCCAAGGGTTTCGTGAGCACGGTTTTTCTGGTCCAGAAAAAAGGGGGCGGGTCCCGGTTGGTACTAAATCTCAATGATTTCAACGAAAGGGTGGTTTATCGCCACTTCAAGATGGAGGGCATCCATCTTTTGTGGGATCTTCTTCGGGAAGGGGACTGGATGGTCCGTCTCGATCTAAAAGACGCGTATTTGTCAATTCCGATTTATGGTCCACATCGTCTGATCCTGCAGTTCCAATGGCAGGGGAATTGGTTCGAATACAAGGTTCTCCCGTTCGGCCTCTCGTCGGCACCTTGGTGCTTCACGAAGCTTCTGAGGCCTGTCGTGGAATCCTTGCGTGCTAGGGGAGTTCGTCTGATTCTCTACCTGGACGACATTCTTATTATGGCAGATTGTCCTCAAAAATTGATGACGCATTTGGAGTGGTCCATCACTCTCTTACAGTCTCTGGGTTTTCTGGTGAATCCCCAAAAGTCTGTTTTCCTTCTTTCTCCGGTGATAGAATTTCTGGGTTTCCAGGTCAATTTCCTCTCCTGTCAGCTCCTCTTGCCCAATCAGAAGATTCGTTCCATCAAGAGGGAGTTGAATTTAGTTATATCCAGACAGATTGTGTCGTTGAGATCTATAGCACGAATTGTCGGTCTGTTAGCATCCTCGATTCAGGCAATTTTCCCAGGCCCTCTACATTACCGGGCACTTCAACGTTTGAAGATCCGTCATCTCCAGAAAGGCCTTCGCTATTCAGATCTGGTCCCTCTTTCAGAGGAAGCGAGGTGGGAGATGCAGTGGTGGTTGGACCACATGGATGCCTGGAATGGGCGAGCCCTGTTCGGAGCGTCTCCGGAGGTGGTGATAGAGTCCGATGCAAGCCTGTGGGGCTGGGGTGCTCATTGTGGTCCGCTGTCAACGGGAGGTCGGCGGTCTCAGGAGGAATTGTCTCTCCATATAAATTGCCTGGAGCTATTAGTGGGGTCTTTTGCGATTCGTTGTTTATCTCCAGGCCAGACCAATTGTTGCATACTTCTCCGCATGGACAATGTTTCAGCCGTTCGGTATGTCAACAAGTTGGGCAGGACGAAGTCCAAGATTTTGGCGGAAATCGCCAAGGATTTCTGTCACTTTTTTCTTCAATGGAAGGTCACAGTTATTGCCGAATATCTTCCCGATCACAGCAATCTGATTGCAGACTGGAACTTGCGACATCTTCGGGACTTCAGCGATTGGAAGCTTCACCCTCGCATGTTCCGCTCTCTATCCCATGCTTGGGGCCAGTGTCAGATCGACCTGTTTGCATCTCGTCTCAACACTCAGCTTCCCCTGTTTTTCAGCTGGAGACCGGATCCGGAAGCCGTGGCCACGGATGCATTTCTGCAGACCTGGCCATCGCTCCTGTGTTACGCCTTTCCCCCACATCTGATGATCTCCAGAGTCCTGGCTCGCACAAAGCATTATCAGTCGGAGCTGATTCTGATCACTCCTCTGTGGAGGGCTCAAGCTTGGTTCCCAGTTCTCCTGGAAATGAGTTGTGCAGTGCCGCTCCTTCTTCCCCAGTGGTGGAATCTCTTGCTGGACCCTCTCGGCAATCCACATCCCCTGATCGAGTCAGGCCACCTTCTTCTAGTTGCGTGGCGAATTTCGGGGTACGCTGGCAGATCCCAGGCCTTTCGCGAGACGCTACCAGATTTATCAGCGAAGCTTGGTCACCCAACACACACAAACGTTATGCAGGGTCTTGGAAACGATGGTGTGATTGGTGTGCTCAATGGGAGGTGGATCCCGCTTCAGGGGATGTCAATCTGATTGTTAATTTTCTGGCTTCCATCGCCTCATCCGGTCTTGCTTATCGAACGGTTAATCATTTCTGTTCAGCCGGTCATATCCATATTGATGGCAAGCCTGCGAGTGAACATCCATTGATTTCTGAGTTGCTTAAGGGTATTCGCCTAGCGAAACCTCCTTGTCCAAAATATGTGGCCCTGTGGGATGTTTCCGTTGTTTTGCGCTTCTTGGAGGCTTGGCCTTCCAATCCTTTGTTATCCCGCAAACAACTTTCAGCGAAACTGACTATGCTCCTATGTCTTGTTTCATGCAAACGCGTGTCTGATGTTCGTGCACTGGACCTGGCGGGTCGCAGTTTCACGCCTGAGGGTGTTACTTTTGCCATTTCCCGACGCACTAAATGTGGTACGTCTTCTATTACCTTTCCGTCTTTTCCCCATAATCCCAAACTTTGCGTTGTTCAATGTGTTAAGGATTATGAGGTGAGTACAGCTACTTTTCGTCAGGATTTACAGGGTCAATTGTTAATTGCTTTACAGAAGCCTTTTCGTCCTGTTGCCCCAGCTACGTTGGCCCGTTGGGTCAGATGGCTCATGTCTGAGGCTGGAATTGATGTTTCTGTTTTTGGTGCACATTCCGCACGTGGGGCTATGGCTTCTAAAGCTTTTTCAATGGGAGTGACTTTGATTGACATCATGAAGGCCGCTGATTGGTCGTCTGATTCTGTCTTTAAAACCTTTTATTATAAACCGATTGCTAAGATTGCTTCTGTTGTGGTGGATCAGCTTTGAACAAGCATAATCGGAGCCTCCTGTCCTGACATAAAATTCAAAATTTGCGAACATATGTGACAAGAATTTTCAATTCTATTAAGGACAAGGAGGCGAGGATTATCCCACCCATCTTTCTGCATTTTACATGTGGTACCTTGCTATTGATCATTGTTAATTGCATATGGTATTTTGATCATTACTGTTCCTTGTTTTTACCCCCCCTCTTTATTGGTCTACTGTGCACAAAGTATGTGTATTACGGCTCTGTCTCTTTTCAGGTTCTGATCCTAAATAGAGGTTTATGTCCAGCCGGGTTCGTCCTGCCTGCCAGTTATCTTCATTTTCCAATTGTCTGCGGCTGCAAGCATCCTTTTTCTACTTCTTCATGGATTTCTGGTGTCGCTGGTTACTTCCTTCTGATCTCCATATTGAACTGCCGTTTTGCATTGTGTACTGTTTTAGTCGCCAAAGAAAGAGGATTTGGTATTCTCTATGTGACCTTTTATACTGGTGACTCTACGATCTGTCATGTGATACCCAAGTGTTCATGGGTATTGTAGTTTTTATTTTTTTCATACTGTTTTCTAATTGGCTGCTGAGCATTTCTAATAAAGAAATGAGAAAGCATAATCCTCGCCTCCTTGTCCTTAATAGAATTGAAAATTCTTGTCACGTATGTTTGCAAATTTTGAACTATGCACCAGGATAATACCTTGGTTACAACTACCACTATATTTCCACTGCAGCTGCCTGTCTCATGAGCCCCATGGAACCCCCTCAATTATGAGGGTGAGTGGCTGCTGATTGTGTCAGATGGTTTTAAGCGAGGGATCCAGGCTGGCTGGCTTGGGTTCTGTGTGTAACGAGAATGGGTAGATGGGTTTTTGTTTATGGTGAGATACATGTATTTACTGATGTGTATGGTCTCCTTGGTCGGGGTAGTTTAGACCCTCGACTTGCAGGTCGTTCTGTCTATGAGGCGCTGAGCCTAGTTCTTGAACTGTTGAGAGTAGCCTCTCAGATAGTCTCTTAAGGTATTCAGCACAGAACGAACGCGCAACCAACATCCGTGGTGGTGGTAACATTTTCACCAAGACCTGTCTCCCACGTCAGCATCTACAGACTGGTTCTGATTTGTAGGGCCAGTACTGCTTGCACCGTATATCGTGCTTGTATGAGCCCAGAACACCAGTTTATTTCTCCTTGTAGCCAGGACTTAAAAGTGTGTGCTGATGCCAGTACACACCAGAGCGGAATGCTGTTGCGACTTATTTTTATCTGTATCGCTTTCTTTATTAGATCAGTCTTCTGATACCACCCTGTGTTGGGGCCCATCGGGAGACGGGGAGGGGAAGAACCGACCGGACACAGATGTAAGGTGTGATAAAGGCCGCTTTTATTGGAAAACAGGTGCATCCTGAAAACATACCCCAACCTTGGCCTTTGCCGTACAAAACTAGGCCTAACTAATTATACATATACCTGACCAATCCCCCCACCCCCACCCCTAAACAGTTCCCCGCCAACATCATAAACATCCTTATCAGTTACCCAAACGCCTGCCTCAACTGTTTTAACATCTGCCATATGTACACTCCCTCCCCTTCAACCAGTAAAACTCCTTCCTCCTATCCTACCCCCCCATTTAACTAGGGAAAAGCGCCACTCGAAAGCCCCCTACTGCTTTCTACCCCCCCCCTTAGGACCCTTGCACCTTCGGATACCTTTGCACCCCTATCGCCCGGTCCAACGCTTCCTTCAGCTGTACAATATATAGCTCCATCCCATATCTTGACAAGTGCACCCCATCCTCCATGAAAAAGTAGACCGCCCCATACTTCAGTTCCGGGTGCTCCATTCTATCCACCCCTTCCTTCTCACAAAAGGCCCTCATCTCCCTGTTAATCTTCCTCCTAGTCCTGTCAATAGCCCCTGGTCTCTCCGCCCCCCTCCAACATCTCCTGGGTATAAAGTCCGACCAGATGACGTAACACCCCGCCCACTGCCTCTTGATTGCCAATAAATCCCTCCTCATTTGTTTCACCAGTGCCAGTCCCTTACACTGCACCAGATAGTTTTCCCCCAGGTGAACGACCAACACATCCGGGCACACCCCCCCCCCGCACAACTTTATTCAAAACCGGCACCAACTCGTGCCAACGCATGCCCCCTTTGCCCCTCCAATGACACCTAAACAACCGCTCATCCAATTCAAGGTTAAGGTTCCTGTATTTTTCCCACTCGGCCCTCTCCGCTCTCTTTACAAAAGAATGGCCCACCACGTATATAGACACTGCTGCCGCCGTAGGCCCCGCCACCGCACCTGCAAAGAGACATATGTAAGCAGCAAGTCCAAACTCAAGCCTAGTCCACCACTACCCCTCGCAACCTGACATACGTCTTATAACAGTCTGATTTCCAGCGCCCCAACTGTTTTATTTCTTCCTTCCCCCAACCTTTTTGCGCCGCCTCCGTCGCCGCCCCGATGCGAAATGAATGTGTCCCGAATTCCTTTGGATCCTCACCCATAGACCGCAGGGCGTGCCGCAGGACCCACAGCAACTGCGCAGCCGTCACACGTCCCGCCTCTCTCCTGCCGAACACCTCCGCCCCATCCTGCACCCCTCTGTCCGCCAGCCGTCTCCCCCACGCCACCGGACATACCGCCTCCGTACCCCCAGGACCCAGCAACACCCAAGTACCCCTCCCTCGCTGATCAGTCTTGGACCGTTGAAGCCGCACTGCCACCTCCCGGCCTCGGAACTCCACTTCCCCCCACGTCAGACCCAAACGCTCCTTCAAACCCACCAGCTCCGACACCCGAAAAGCTCCGAAATACATCCACGACATCAATGTGGAAAACCGCACCGTCTCCTCCCGATCCCTGCACACTACCGGCAAACGGCCCACCAGTCCTTCCAACATCGCCTCCGTAATCGGCCGTCTCCTCTGCGCCCGAGCCCCTCTCTCTCGCTCCCAACCCTCCAGAAGACGCCCTCCCAATTCACCCGCCGAGGGGGCATACCCCCACCTGAGCTTGCCCATTAACGCCAAACCTGCCAGATTTCCCGCAATCGTCACTCTCGCCAGACCCTTGTCCATTAACCCCAGCATGAAGCGCACCACCTGCTCCTCCCGACGCCACTTGCCCCGCTGCCTTACCGCTCCAAAACGCAGAAACTCCAGCCAGGCCTGCTCGTAGCTCCTCCACGTGGACGCTGCCAAGGACGATCTCACCAACTGAACGACCCGCGCTCTCCCACCAACCACATCTCCTCCGGCACCTTCGTCTTGACTGCCGCCGCCTCCGTGGCTAGCCCATGGAACCTCTGCCACTGTGAACGAGACAAAGCGTCCGCAATGTCATTGTCCACTCCCGGCACATGTTGAGCCCGGAACAAGATATTGTGTTCCAAACACCTCAAAACGAAAACGCGCATCAGCTTTAGCACTTGGGGCTCCCTTGCAGACTGCCGGTTCACCACCTGCACCACCGACATATTGTCCACCTTGAACAACACACGCCTGTGCGCCAACTCCCGCGCCCACACTGTCACAGCCACCACCAACGGGAACAATTCCAAGAAAGCAATGCTCCTACCCCCAGCCTGCCACTGCTCCGGCCATTGCTCCGCGCACCACCTGCCCGCCCAGTAGAGTCCGAAACCTCCGACACCCGCTGCGTCCGATGACATCGTCACATCCCACTCCCAGTCCTCCGGGGGCGCCATGGGCACACCGTTAAAACGCTCCAAAAAAGCCGACCACATGCTCAGATCTTCTCTCGCGCCCGCCGATAGTCGCACATGATGATGGGGCAGCGACAAACCGGACAAGGCCAACCCCAACCGCCGACAAAAGGTCCGCCCCGCTCGCACCACGCGAAGTTCAAATGCCCCAGCAACACCTGCACCTCTCGCACCAACACCTTTCGCCTGGCCAACATGCCCTTCACCAAGTCCACCATCACCGCCCGCTTGTCCTCCCGGTAGGCGTGCTTCCATGGCCGCCGAGTCGAGCTCTATCCCGAGGAACGATAGCACCGTGCTGGGCCCTTGCGTCTTCTCTGGCGCCAAAGGAACCCCCAGGTAACCCATCAGGTCCGTAAAACTGTCCAGATGCTGCTGGCAGTCTATCGAACCGGGCCAACCCACCAGGAAGAAGTCGTCCAGGTAATGCGTTATCGCCTCAGAGCATGTGCGCCAGGAAAAAGCCCACTGCAAGAAAGAGCTGAATCGCTCGAACAAGGCACACGACACGGAGCACCCCATTGGAAGCGCTCTGTCGACAAAAATGAGCCCATCAAGCTGGATCCCCAGCAACTGATGATCCGCTGGGTGAACCGGCAGCAACCTAAATGCCGATTTTACATCGCATTTTGCCATGAGCGCCCCCCGCCCTGCCGTCGTCACCAACTTCCTCGCGACGTCCACGGACGAGTACGACACCGACGCCAACTCCGCTGAGATAAAGTCGTTCACCGACGCGCCCTCCGGCCATTAGAGATGCTGAATCAGGCGGAATTGACCTTGCTCTTTCTTTGGGACCACTCCAATGGGTGAAATGATCAAATCTGGCAACGGCGCCTCCTCGAAAGGTCCCACCATCCTCCCCTCCTTCACTTCCTTAAAGAGCTTCTCCCGGACGATACCCTTGTGTGCATTCACGGACTTCAGGTTCTCTGCCCATCGAGCGATCCGCGGACCCTCGTACCCCAACCGGAAACCCTCCCTGAAACCCCGACGCAGCACCATCGCATCGTCCGCCCGCAGATACGCCCCCAAAAACGGTTCCAGTCGATCCAGCCTAACCGGTGTACGAGCCTTTTCCCAGGGTACTCGCTCCCCCCCTTCCTCCTCCCCTCCCCCTGCTGGGCACGGGAGCCGGGTACTGACCCTGTGCCGGGCCTGCCCCAAGCCCCCAACAGCGCGCCTCTGGGTGGCGTCTCCTGCAAGCGGAGCAGTCGTGCCGAAAACGGCACGCCTGCCGGAGACAGGAGCCCCTGTTGAAATCCCAGCAGGCCCCAACGCTGTGACTGCTCCCGGCTCCCCCTGTCCCCACCCCCCCACGGGTGGGGCGGGCCGAAAAGGGAGGCGGAGCCAGTGGCAACCCACTGGCCGTGTAGATAGTGCGGCCAAATTTTGCCCCACTCATCGTCTGTTGGTACAGGTCCGCATCCAACTCCCCCCACTTAGCCTCCGGGTCCGACGCCATGCGCGCCCGGAACTCCTCATCGTAATGCGACCAAGCATTGCCCCCGTAGGTCACTTGCGCCCGCCGTACCACATCCATGTACTTGAACAGCGCGACCGCCCTGTTGGGGTACTTCTCACAGTACACGCTCGCATATATCAAGAAAGCCGCCGACCAATTTTCGATGGTCACCGGCACCTTCGGCCGCCTCGCCAATTCCTGCTCTTCCTCCTTCGATCCTTCTTTGGCCATCAATTCCCGGTGGAGCAACTTCAAAATCTCCACATACTCCCCCTTCCAGATCCTTTCCCTAGTCGCCATCGACAAATGTGCCCCCAGCGGCTTCGCTACCCCCATATACGGCAGCTTTCTGACTGGTACCTCACAGCTCTCCTTCGCCCCAGCGCCCGCCGCCGCCGACCCGCCGGACGCCCCGCCCGTCCCCGTACTCACCGACGCCGCGCCCTCCGCTTCCGTACACACCCCGGCATCTATCACATACCTACCCTTCACCAGTCTCACCTCATCCCCTCCCACAGCATCCGTCCCCACCGACACTTGGCAACCCCCATCCTCACCCCCACTCGCCTTGCCTTCATGAGGCGCGCCCAAGCCACTCCCCGACCCCGTACTGGTCTTACCTGGCGTCAAGGCTGGCGTCCTCACCGGATCCCGCCGCCTAACCAGTTCCGCAGGGGGGCCGTCACTCGCGGCACCACTTGCCGGGGGCATACCTGTAAAACACTGCCAACAACATTACTGGCCTCCCCCCTGCCCTCACGCAGTTCCCCCTCCTCTTCTGACTCCATCTCTCCACCCCCTTCGCCGTCTACCAAAACCCCTCCTGTGGACACCCTGCTTAAGCCCGCTTTATCCCTGCACGCCGTCATCAACGTTCCTAAATCCACACTCACTCTCCTCCTACCCTCCGGTTGGTAATCAGAGTAACCTTCCACATTGTTGCTCCATCCCCGTCCCCCGGCGGCCGGATCGACCCATCGGGAGGGGGGGCGTTGGAGACCTATGACCCAGCCATCCGCCGTCCGCATGCACAAGGTCCCTCGTTGGAGCGCGACCGCCCGTACTAGGCAGAGCGGCCCATCCACTCGGCGGGGTGGAGCCGCATGCTGCTCACCCGAGCCCCTGCCCCACTGCTCCTGCCAAGAGAAAAACGGGGAAGTCCAGCATGCCGAGTCAAAACCATCTCCGTCGCCTCCCCAGCCGCCTCTCCCCCCTGCCGCAGAATGTCCTCCTCGCCGCGCTGGACGCCTCCCCCCACCCCAACTCCCCCCACCCCAACTCCCCCCACCCCCAACTCCCCCCACCCCCAACTCCCCGCCTCGCCCTGTCTGTTCCACGCGCCCCCCCCCTGTACCCCCACACTCCCCACATCCCAGCGTCCCCCCCGCAAATTTCAGCGGCGCCTTCCTCCGGCCGCCGCGCCTCCGACCCGGACCCCCTCCTCTCTTCGGCGCCCCAGCCGCCCGCTGACCGCCACCTCGTGCCGCGCCTCTCGCAGCTCCCGCCCCCTCCCCCTGTCGCGCACGTGAACGCGGAGGCTCGCAAGCCGCCACTGCCGCGGCGGCGCCATCTGCAGCGCACCGCGGTGGCCTTACCCGGACATCACTGCGCAGGAGGTCAGTCCTGCCCGCCTCGCCTAGCAGGCGCAACGCCTCTCGAACCCGGGGATCCGCCATCGCCTCCGCCGCCATCAGGCCACAGGTACCTCCGCCTTCAGCCCGCCGCCTCACAACCTCCAAACTCTGCCCGTCGCACACCACCTGTCACAGTCCCTCCCAAACTCCTCGCTATCGCCCCCAAACACTACCGCTAGCACCAACGACCCTTATAACCACAAACCCGTCCCTAAAAGAACAACGCTAGACTATGCCCCCCGGCTGCTGGTGCACAGTGACCCAAAATGGCCGCATTTCAACCCTCAGAGCCCAAAAGTAGCCCAAAACCCACCAACAAGCCCAACCAGCCCAAGGTCCCTTCCTGTGTCCCCTCTAAATTCTTCCCCCCACCCTACCTCCCGGGGCCCCAAACTCCCCGGGGGGGCGAGCCTCCCTCCGGTCGGCCACACCCCGCAAAGCCCCATTGGCATGACTGGTATCTTAATTTGCATCAGACGCCAAAAGCTCTAAAAGAAGGCTACTGTACCCTCACCTCAGTCAGTGTAGTTGTACTGCTAATGACATGTATCTCCAGTCCGTAATTGCTCTCAGCCAGTATATCCTTCAAAGCCTAACTGGCAGTACCACACTTTTAATCGATCCTGCTATCTTGTTTTAGTTCAGAGTGCAAATTATTGTACTCTTCATCTTGTAGTTACTGAACCAGGGTAGTTTTTATTTATTAAATAGACAGAGCAACGTTTTCATAGAAGAAATAAGGTGGACATGCTCCATACCCTATTGTTCCTCCGATGCCACAGAAGGAATACTTTTTCACAATGTGACAGTGTGATTCAGATTTGATGAAAGCACCAAAAGTATGTTTGTGCCAAATAAAATTTCCAAAAATGCAAGTATGCTAAGCTGTTTTTTTTAAAAAAAAATCACACCTCCTATTGTATGCATTTAAGATGACGATACACCATACTAAATAATGTTGTATATGCACTGTATGTTGGGAATTGTGTACTCATAAAGAATGTACATGCTTGCTTCTGTCACAAATGTGTGTGGTGTGTGTGTGTGTGTATTCAGTGTACGTAAACCTGCTCGCTAAATAATTCAGGTTTACTGTCTATTTAGTAAGGTGATGTTGTATTTTTTATTTTTTTGTGACAGGTAAAAGTAGTTGCCCTGGATTTGTGAAACTAAGCTGCTCCGCTTTTACAAAATGTATACCTCAAAATCAAGTTGCTTTCTCATGTGCAGAATTGTTCTGACTTTATGAATTTTTTTAACTTGTCACTTATCTTACTAGCGCTGATGTTTCATGGTTGTGTTGCTATTTGAATTCCTTTCTTATTATACAGCCATCCATTAGTAGGGATGTAGACGCGTACAACCCTATTACAACTCTGTTTTTTATTTCCTTGGAAATGTAAAGATTTTGAAATGTAATGTTGTGGTAATGGTGGAGCTGAGCGGAACTTGGCTGTATCAGGGCACAGGCTTTTTTCAGTTCTGTTTCAGGGCAAACGACGTAACACTTGTCCATTTACCATTTGCGGGTGGATACCCAAGCTGGGCTGTGGGACAGAAACCTTGTGATGACTCACAGGATAAGAACCTGTTTGGTAATTGTTGAAAGGGCTCCAAGTGATGTGCTTAGATTTGTCTGCAAGACATTAGCAATACAGTGAATTCAAAGTCCAGATGTTAAGCATAAAAATGATTTCAGCATCGTCCAATGCTAAATGCAAAAAGTAGGCCTGCCTTTGAAAATAGTGAGAGGTACAATATAATTTCTAAGAGCCTCTAGCACCCAAGTAAATAGGTTAGGGGATGGTGAAAACTGATTCCAGGAGCTACTCTATGGGCCTCATTTTGATAGCAGTCGGTTGTGACAACCAGGCTGGCAGTTGCAAAGTGCTCCTTATCATGACGGCATGTGCTGCAGCCAGAGAAAAGGGCCGTAGCACAAGCCGGCATGAAAAGGAGCAGCTTCTGCACATGCAGGGACCAGGTGCCACGCACCATGTTGTGCATGGCATACGACGCATGGAGGTGAGTGGGGACACTATATGTGCATAAAAAATTAGGAAGGACACGCACAACCCGGTGATTCAAAGGTGAGTTTTTAGTTATGAAGTTGTCGCGTGCAACTAGGGTTTTGCTGTCTGTACCCAACAGCTTTTAAAACAGTGGCAAAAGTGCAGCCCCTAAATAGGTGCAAACAGTTTCAGAGATAACATAAAAATTCCATGCGGTCATTCAGCCCGTTAGGCTGCATTGTGCACAGATAACGAATCCAATGATTTTCTCTTTGTAATAGTTTGTTTTTGTTATGATCACCTTCTCTGGGTTTGATGATCTCCAAAATGAGGAACTTCAATTGTGAGATGTTGTGTCTTTTTTCTGCAAAGTGGGTCGCCACGGTGGATTTAAGGTTGCTTGTGCCCGAAATGCATTGGGATTACTGATCAACATTTGAATTACGACCAAGTGATATTTATACTCACCTGGATGAACCGTTCTGAATAATGAATGATCATTGACGTAAAGTGGTCACTAAAGAACAATTGAATACGGATTGGTTTACGTTTCTTGATTATTTATCCTGAAAACTCGATACAAGCTCATTTGTTTCTTTACGCTGTGCATTGGGGGACAACCCCTATTTAGGGGCTGCACTTTTGACACAATATGTGCCCCAGGCCACTTTGCAGTGGCCCGGGACAAACGGGTGCCCTATGACAGATGGGTGCCCTGTTTGGGGCCCCCAATATCCCTTTCCGACAGCCTGTACATGCCGGTGTCCTTGCCATGAACGGGCTGTCGGAAAGGATATCCAAATCCTGACAGTGGTGCCTGGCTCGGCACCGCTGCCATTCTCAGCTGCAACTCCGACCGCTGCCCTGTCGGTATCTGAGATCCTGACAGAGGCAGTGGTCTCGACTCCAACTGCTGTAGTCCTACTGCTAGCGTTAAAATGAGGCAGTAGGACCGTAGGGCTGTCAGTGGTTGGACTGCCATTGACGGCCTGTCAGTGGCTGTCCGACCGCCATCAAAATGAGGCCCCATGTTAGAGGGAATGGTCAGATAAGACAGTTCTTGGGAAACATTTTTGTTTTAACTTCTCATCTACATATGTATGGGTGTGTATGCACACATCTGAATGCATGTATAGAGTAGGGTTCTACATTAGTATTTATTCGTGTGATAAATAGACAGATATACATTTTGAAGACATGGGGTTTATCATCTATGATGTGATGTTGTTAAGGTACTTGTTTAGGTAGTAGTATTAAGGTATACTCTGGGAAAGGCTGCAGAAACAGTGGGGGTGAAGAAACACCTGCATCATGATGTCACCTATGCTTACAATGGCACATTAGAGTTTAGGAGAAGAGCTTGGCGTTGAAGCTGATAGTAGTTGAAGTGCTGTATGGTTGTGTTCTTTACTGTGTCTGCAGTACTGTAATGCGTGCGTTCTAAAGAAAGAAAATGGATATTCGCACACTAGCAGTGGTCTGACTCACTGAAAGTTCATATGCTAGGATTTCAATTTTCTTGGTAATGGTTGCAATCTGCATGCTTGTTTGACTGTTCTTCGCCCATGTTTTTAGGTACTGTCTTACTGTGTGCTTGTGAGAGATCTTAGGTTGTTGGTTTTGTGCTTAGTCCTTCGCTTAGGACGCAGCATGACTTGTGTTTTTGCACCTGGACTGTAGTAGACCATATAAGCTGACTGTTTGGCATGCCTGGTTTATAGTAGAAGGCAGGTTCTGTCTATCCCTATGTCATGATGACCCAGTCTTTTTTTTCCAGATGGAACCTTTTGAAGCTTTCGCTAAGAAGAATGTAACCCTCTCCAGCTTGCCTCATTTCAGGGTAATTTAGTTTCATTTTTGTAGAGATTTGTTCTTTTCTTCCTCTCAGGATCCACTTGTAGATCCTGCGGAGGGTGTTGTAACAGGAGGAGGAGGCGGCGTTGACCTGCTTAGACGTGGAGAGGGAGTAGTTGAGGATGAATCCTAGGTTGCGTGCATGGTCAGTGGGTGTTGGTGCTGTTCCCAGTGTGGTCGGCCACCAGGAGTCATCCCAGGCTGAGGGGGTGGGTCCGAGGATGAGGACCTCCGTCTTGTCCAAGTTTAGCTTCAGACGGCTGCTCCTCATCTAGTCAGCGACGGCCTTCATTCCCTCGTGGAGGTTGGTTTTGGCGGTGTGTGGGTCCTTGGTGAGAGAGAGGATGAGCTGGGTGTCGTCGGCGTAGGAGATGATGTTGAGGTGGTGTGGCGTTCGCGGGGTCCAGGGGTTCTGGGGTTCTGGCGCTGGGCGCGGTCCAGGCGCGGACGAGCGGAAACGGGCTTGCCTTAGGTGCGCCTTCGGCGTGCCAGCAGCCCACCCGCTGCGCGCGTCCGCTGCGCGGCTGTGTATCGTCCGGCATATATGGGGAGGTGGGAGGGAGAAGCAGCTGGGAGGCGGGAGCAGTGAGTGGGCAGGGGGTGGGGCTGTTGCACTGCGGCGGGGAAACAGTGGTACAGAAAGCAAAATGGGGCACAAGGGGGGGAAACGAGTGGCACAGAGCAGAAAACGGGGCACGAAGAGGGGGAAACAGTGGTACAGAGGGCAAAATGAGGCACAGGGGGTAGGAAACGAGTGGCGCAGAGCAGAAAATGAGACACAAAGAGGGGGAAACAGTGGTAGAGAAGGCAAAATGGGGCACATGGGGGGGGAACGAGTGGCACAGAGCAGAAAACGAGGCACAAGAGGGGGAGACAGTGGCACGGAAAGCAAAAAGGACGGAGGACACTTACCAGTGGCAGCGGCAGCAGGGGCACACAGTCGAAGCTGCGTGGAGGGGGAGCGACCTACGGGGAGGGTCAGGGGTTGCTCACCTCACCGCGCAGCGTCCGGCATATATGGGGAGGTGGGAGGGAGGAGCAGCGATTTGGGCAGTGGGCAGTCAGGGGGGCAGGGCTGTAGGGGGCACAGCGGAGTGGGACACGAGTGCAACAGAAGACAAGAAGGGCACAAAAAAAACGAGTGGAACAGAGGGCAGAAGGGCACAAAAAACATGGTAAAAACGAGTGGCACAGAGGGCAGAAGGGCACAAAAAACGAGTGGAACAGAGGGCAGAATGGCACAAAAAACGAGTGGAACAGTGGGCAGAAGGGCACAAAAAACGAAGGAAAAAAGAGTGGAACAGAGGGCAGAAAGGCACAAAAAAATGAGGGAAAAATGGGTGGAACACAGACCACAGAAAGGCACAAAAAATGAAGGAAAAACGAGTGGAACAGAGGGCAGAAAGGCACAAAATACGAGGGGAAAAACGGGTGGAACAGAGGGCAGAATGGCACAAAAAACAAGGGAACAACGGGTGGAACAGAGGGCAGAAAGGCACAAAAACAAGGGAAAAATGGGTGGAACAGAGGGCAGAAAGGCACAAAGAACGAGGGGAAAACGGGTGGAACAGAGGGCAGAAAACGAGGCACAATAGGGGGAGACAGTGGTACAGAAAGCAAAAAGGACGGAGGACACTTACCAGCGGCAGTGGCAGCAGGGGCAAACAGTCGGAGCTGCGCGGAGGGGGAGCGACCTACCAGGAGGGTCAGGGGTCCCTCCGTTTGCTTTATCTCCTAATGTTTGACAATTTTTGCCTTTGCCACTGCAGTGGTGCATCTCATTATAGTACTGCCTCTGTCTTTGGTAGTGAGAGCTGTGATCTCAAGATAGAAACTATTTGGCTCCCAACTTTGAATGCTGACATTTGTCCTTCAATAAGCATACTGTTAGGTTAATTCACATCAACTCCTTCCTGGAAAGTTTCTGGATGATCTGTCAAGAAGCGGGCGTACAAAAAGGGGGAGGGGGGGGGGGGGGGGGGCGGGCGGTCCCCATGTCTTTTTCAATACAATAACAAGCATTGCCATAGCCAATAGGTCTCGCCTTTGCGACCTTATAAGTGTTTAGCCATGCAACAGTTGATGTTGTTGCACCAACGATATTGTGCTGGATAACTAAACGCTTAAAAGGTTCCAAAGGCGAGACCTATTGGCTATGCCAATGCTTGCTAATAATTGTAAGACTCTTTACATCGCTCCTTTAATAAGTAAAGAACCTTTTATTCAAGTGTGTTCTTTGGAACCCTTGTATTTGTTTAGGATTCTAGTCTTGTCATTTGAGCCGTTGCTGTAGAGAGGAGGCCCATGTCAAAAAGGAAGATCATCCTGGAGTCATTCTGGACTCATCTGATGATTACAGTCAGGCTATTCCTGCAATTATCTGGGGGAAGTCATCCCAAGCCATCCTGAATTATGCCTGTAGGACGAAAAATGTAAATGTGATGACGAACCTAGACTCATCACAAAAACTACAGTAGGATGGTGTTCTGATGACTTCTACTGGCAGGGAGTGATTACCTTTTACAACTCCAGGAATACTAATTGACAACTTCAGGATGAGTGAGAATTACTCCAGGATGGGTTCTATCTAATTTAAGGATGACTGTCAATTATTCCAGAATGATCCTATAACCGCTACAGGATGGAAGTGGATTACTCTGGAATG
This sequence comes from Lissotriton helveticus, assembly GCF_964261635.1. Lineage (NCBI taxonomy): Eukaryota > Metazoa > Chordata > Amphibia > Caudata > Salamandridae > Lissotriton > Lissotriton helveticus. The sequence goes on from NC_136072.1 coordinate 885,706,781, forward strand.
ATCCCATGACAATTTCTGGATGAGTGTGGATTATTCCTGGATGATCCTATGACAGCTTCAGGATGGCTATTGATTACATCAGAATGGCCCTATTATATTTTCAGAATGAGTGTTGATTACTCTAGGATGACGTGGTGAAAGGGAGGCATGTTTTTGTCCTTGATATTTGGATTTAAGCGGGGACTCCAAGACAAGTTCATTTTCACGGTCTGATGCGTCATTTTTAGTTGTGGATTTTTGATGAAGGCACTAGCCATCCCTGCTAAAAGGGCCAGGTTTTCAAGTTTCTGCAAACTCATCCGCGAACTTGCATCACCAGGCTGAGAAGTTGTGCTTTCAGCATGAGCTTTGTTACCAACTCTTATATAATCCAGTCCACTCTGCTTGGCTTTTTTGTCCTTGCATCTTTTCTCTGCAATTTCTTCCTCTTGTAGTTCGCGTAACCCCCTCTTAAGTCTACCAGCGCTTCCCCGATTGCCACAGTCCATTAACCAGGGCCGGACTGGCATTTGCGGGCACCGGGCATTTCCCTGGAGGGGTGGGGGCCGGTTTTGTGGCCGCAGGGGGCCGCTTTTCTTACAGAGTGCCGGTTTTGTAGCAGCGCTGCAAAATCGGCCCTCTGTAAGAAAAGCGGTAGCAGTGCTTTGCGGGTAACAACCCACTCCCCTCCCGTTACCAGGGCCGGTGGAGAAGCAACCTGCCAGGGCTGGTTGCTGGTCTCAGTCCGGCCCTGCCATTAACACCTGCTTTTCCTCCAGTGCCCTTTGAAGTAACACCTGTTTTAGACCCTCTGGTGTGCCAGAATAGCTTGCAATTATCTCTTGAAAAATATCCTGAATCATTAGACACTGTTTCTTCACTAAAAAAAAAAGCAAGAGAAAAAATATATATTTACATATAAACTTCAAAACAGATAAGAACACATTGACCACTTGCAATATATCTTCACGCTCTAGCCATAATATATAAATAAAGAGGTATTGATCATAAAGAACAAATGTACAATCTATCCATAACCAAGTAAGTAAGTTTTCCTTAACCCCTTCGACGCTCATGACGAGCCCAGCTCGTCATGGAGTTTCCATTGGTTTCAATGGAAATTACATGGAAAGCAACAAATAGGCTTAGCATCCAAGTGGTTAATAGACAGTACACATTGTAAGCCTGAACTTGAACCTCCTGAAAAAAGTTGCCTAAATAAAATAGTTTATCCAAAAATGGCTGCCTTATAGTAGTGCGACAAGCTAAACGTTTCAGTCCTTTTCATAAGTGTTACATTTGTCTCTGTAAAGCAATCCAAGGCATATGTGGGGACATGCATGTTCATTTTTACTGTCCATTATTGGATTAATTAATCACAAATGTAGGTTTTTACTGAAACAGGTTGGTAATTTGTACCATTATCCTGCAGTTGCAAACTAACTATAAAGGTTTACTTATTGTGCTTACCAGATGATTGGAACAGAATCATAGCTTTAAAATCTCTCTCTTCGGTGATTGGCCGACCAGCTTCATCTAGATTTTCGACCAGCCATTTACAAAAAACTTCCCCGGGATTGTCCAAAAGCAGGAAGTCACCATCTTTTCGAACACAGACAGAATGATCGCAAGTGAAAAACAGGACGTTGAATGAAACCATGATTATGTCCTGCTAGATATAAAAATCAGGAATTAGTTTGTGTGTGGTTTAAGTTTCAGAGGTAAAATACAAAGCATATCAAACGGATTAACAGATTTAATTGGAGAAAAGCACCCCAAAAAGTACACTGACCTGGTGCAATTTCTATCTAATATGCCTAGATTTTGGACTACAAAGAAGTGTTTGATCATGCACTGAAGGCCATTGAGGAAATTACCTAATAATCAACTTTATTTTTGGAGAGCCAGAGTGTATGCTTAGGTCTTGCTGCTCAGGGCAAATAGTAATAGCAAAGTAGAGGCATTATGAGAGAAATAGAAGAACTATCAATAAGTGAACTTTCACACTGGGGTTTGTGACAGGAAATCAAGTTACCTATCCCCACATATGCATAGAGAGTCAGATGCCTGCAACCCTCTGCCCATCGGCACCCCCAACTTGGAAGGACAAGCGTTAAAAATGCAATAGGTTTCACCTTTTATTAAGCTAAAGATATTAGCTTTGCTAGTAGTATTGTACGTTAATTGTGCAATATGTACTGGCTTTATAAATGAAACAAAAGGCATTACAATGGCAAATACATAAAGCAAAAGCATTGGCAAAGAAGGAGAGAGGAGAGAGAGAAGGGGAGAGAGAGAGAGAGAGAAGGGGAGAGAGAGAGAGAGAGAAGGGAAGGGGATAGAGAGAGAGAGAGAGCGAAAGAGAGAGAAAGAGAGAGAGGAGAGAGAGGGAGAGAGAGGGAGAGAGAAGGAGAGAAGGAGGGAGAGGAGAGAGAGAGAAGGAGAGAGAGAGAGAGAAGGAGAGAGGAGGGGAGAGAGAGGAAAGAGATGAGAGGAGACAGAAGGAGCGGGAAGGAGAGAGAAGGAGAGAGAGAGAGAGGAGAGAGAGAGATGAGAGAGAGAGAGAGGAGAGAGAGAAGGAGAGCGAGAAGGAGAGAAAAGGAGAGAGAACGAGAGAGAGGGAGAGAGAGAGGGAAGGGGAGAGAGAGAGAGGGAAGGAGAGAGAGGAGAGGAGAGAGAGAGAAGGAGAGAGAGAAGGAGAGAGAAGGAGAGAGGAGAGAGATGGAGAGAGAGAAGGAGAGAGAAGGAGAGAGAGGGAGAGAGAAGGAGAGAGAGAGAGAAGGAGAGAGAGAGAGAAGGAGAGAGAGCAGGAGAGAGAGAGAGGGAGAGAGGAGAGAGAGAGTGGAGAGAGAGAAGGAGAGAGAAGGAAAGAGAAGGAGAGAGAAGGAGGGAGAGAGAGAGAGAGAGAAGGAGAGAGAGAAGGAGAGAGAGAGAGCGAGAAGGAGTGAGAGGAAAGAGAGAGAGAGAAGGAGAGACAGAGAGAGAGAAGGAGAGAGGGAGAGAGGAGAGAGAGAGAAAAGGAGAGAGAGGAGAGAGAGGAGAGAAGGAGAGAGAGAGAAGGAGAGAGAGAGAAGGAGAGAGAGAAGGAGAGAGAGAGAAGGAGAGAGAGAGAGAGAAGGGGAGAGAGAAGGGGAGAGAGAGAGGAGAGAGAGAGAGAGAGAGAGAAGGAGAGAGAGAGAGAGAGATGACCTCATTATAACTAATGAACCTGACCTTATCATCCTGACAGAAACTTGGCTAAACGAATCATCCTCACCCATCTTAGACAAACCAATATGCTCACTCCATTCTTTCTACCACCCTCCCGGTAACAACCTGACCTTCATCGAGCACATCATGGATATTTTAGCAACAAATGTCGGTCATCAGATTACCCAGATCTTCCTGGGGGACTTCAACCTCCATTGGAACGATCTAAACGACCCAGAGGCAATAGCTTCAAAGCTTTTCTGTCCGACCTCACCCTGTCCCAAATTTGTGATAGTCCCACCCACGATAAGGGCTCAACCCTTGATCTAGTGATCTCCAAAGCAGACTTTATTCAGCTTGAATAGATTCTTCCTTGCGACTGGTCTGACCACCACATAATCACTTTCCATATCAAGGAAGTAGTGAAATTACTCTCTATCCAACCTACGAGAACAAAAATCGGGAGGAGGAAACTAGATAACCTCAATCCTTCCACACTCGCAAACCACCAGCCACATCTTCACGCCACCACTGGACGGATTAGATTATGTACAGGACTTGACCGATCATACTTCAACTCTATGAACATGGTACTCTACAACATAGCACCCCTACAATTGAAAAGAGTCAGCACAAAAGACTCAAACCCTTGGTACGACGGTAGGCTAAATGAAGACAGAAGATCACTGAGAGCAATTGAAAGACAATGGAGATCCGCTCCATCCGCTGCCCACCTCAAACTACTAAGGAGCACCAGAAACTCCTATTACAGAAAGATTAGACGCTCAAAAGCTGACTTCATATGTAAACAATTAGACCAAGCTAAGAATCGCTTGAGAAAACTATTTGAAATAATCAAAACTCAATCAAAGGGTGTCTCCCACGCCCTCCAAGCTAGTCTGAAAACACTCCCCAATTGCGAGGAGCTTGCAGCCTTTTTCACTACAAAGACCGAGACTTTAAAGACAGACCTACGTAACGACCCACTATCCCACACACACACTATTACCACGCTGACTACACCAGTGACCCCGCCTAACTGTTCTTCAAAGCTCGACCTCAAGAACAATGCTTCCTGGACCACCTTCAACTTCTACAGCGAAGAAGTGATCTTAAATACGCTCATGGCTTTGAATCCCTCTAACCATTTCACAGATCGACTCCCAGCAACCCACTTAAAAACCTTCATGCCACAGCTAGTTCATCTATGGAATAGGATTATAAATACCTCTCTTTTGCAAGGAACCATCCCCGACATCCTCAAAGCGGGTCAGGTAACCCCCATTCTAAAGAAAGTTTCAGTTGACCCGTCAGACCTGAACAATTATCGCCCTATATCCAACATTTCTACCCTGGCGAAACTGCTTGAAAAGTGTGTCTACATGCAGCTTAGTAATCATATCGACCACTTCAATCTGCTGGATCAATTCCAATCAGGCTTTCGATCTGGGCATAGTACCGAATCAGCCATGACCCACATCATAGATGACGCCCTACAAATACTGGATCAAAATAAAGCCTGGTTGTTAATCCTCCTTGACTTATCGTCAGCCTTCGACACAGTCAAACACAGCAACCTACTAGAACTCCTAAAACATAGAATGGGTTTATCTGGAACAGTGTTAAACTGGTTCACTTCCTTCCTCCAAGACAGAACGCAAAGATTCAAGATCAACCAATCTTTATCAAACCCCACCGCAGTCACCTTGGGAGTACCCCAGGGATCTTCCCTCTCCCCGACACTCTTCAATCTGTTTATGAAACCACTCACTGAGCTTCTCAGCTCCTCAAACACCCAATATCTCATGTACGCTGACGACACACAGCTCTACATTAAGGTCGACTCTCTTGAAAACATCAAGTTCCTTAACTCAACGCTACAAAAAACACAGATCTGGCTGGCAAACAACCATCTAAAACTTAACACACTAAAAACAGAATTCCTCCTCATCGCTCCCCCCAAACAAACAGACACGATCCGTGAATGGATGCAGCACCTAACTGCACTCGATGGTCAACCTCGCATTATTGATTCTGCGAAATCCCTAGGAATAACTCTGGACAATAATCTAAACATGCAGAAACACATCAGCGCTGTAACTAGAGGAGCCAATCTTCAGATGAACACCCTCAGAAGACTGAAACCATTCTTACCCGCGAATGACCTTAAACAGGCATTTCCAGCCCTAGTAATTCCCAGAGTGGATTATGGGAGCGTCGCTCTCTGCGGCCTTCCCAGATCAACAACCGCTCCGCTAAGAGCCTCAATCAATACAGCCACCAGACTCACCACAGGCTCCAGAAGGAACTGCCACATTTCCCCCGACCTTCGTGCCCTCAACTGGTTACCTTTTGAAGCCAGAATCCATTTGAAAATCGCCTGTATGACTCATAAGGCATTGCACCAAAAAACACCGAGCTACCTTGCGGAGAAACTAGTACTATCGGGTGGTAGCAGAACAACTAGGAGTTCTGAAAATCTTCTTCTTAAACCACAACGTTTCTCGAAGAAAAAAACGTATAATCGTACATTCTCAGGAATGGCCCCCAGAATTTGGAACGCCTTACCCACAGAAACAAGACTGAATCCGTCTGCTGCTCTCTTCAAAAAAGAAGTGAAAGCGATCCTCTTGTCTAGATTCACCTGAACTTTCTTATATATACTTGTGGATATGTACTATTTGCTAACTTTTACCAGGAATGCATTTGCTTAATTCTTTATATTCTTATGTATTTATCAATCACATTTATGTGCCTGTAAAGCGCTCTGATACCCGCAAGGGTCCTGTTCGCGCTATACAAAACTGTCAAAATAAAAAATAAATAAATAAGGAGAGAGAGAGAAGAGAGAGAAGAGAGAGAGAGAAGGAGAGAGAGAGAGAAGGAGAAAGAGAGAGAATGAGAAAGAGAAAGAGAGAGAGAAGGAGAAAGAAAGAGAGAGAGAGAAGGAGAGTAAGAGAAATAGAGAGAGAAGGAGAGAGAGAGAAGGAGAGAAGGAGGGAGAGGGGGAGAGAGGAGAGAGAGGAGGAGAGAGAGAGAGAAGGAGAAAGAGAAAGAGAGAAAGAAGGAGAAAGAAAGAGAGAGAGAGAAGGAGAGAGAGAGAGAAGGAGAGAGAGAGAAGGAGAGAGAGAGGAGAGAGAGAGAGGAGAAAGAGAGAGAAGGAGCGAGAGAGAGAGAGAGAGAGAGATAGAGAGGGAGAGAGAGAGGGAGAGAGAGGAGAGGGAGAAGGAACGAGAGAGAAGGAGAGAGAGAGAAGGAGAGAGAGAGGGAGAGAGAGGAGAGATAGAGAAGGAGAGCATGAGAGAGAGAAGGAGAGAGAGAGAGAAGGCGAGAGAGAGAGAGAGAAGGCGAGAGAGAGAGAGAGAGAGAGAGAGAGAGAAGAGAGAGACAGAAGGCGAAAGAGAAAGAGAGAGAAGGAGAAAGAAAGAGAGAGAGAGAGAGAGAGAGAAGGAGAGAAATGAGGTACTGAAACTCTGAACCCGTTTCATAAAAGTCATCGTACCATGACGATTTTGGTAGCATCAGACCGAAAATGGCGAGTGTAAGGTATTTTCGTCATATTCGAGTGACGAGATCACCGTTAAATCAGAGTTTCCGTTCTGAACCCTCTTGTTCCATCTTGCGTGGGGCAGCCATTTTGTGGTTGCCCTCACATAGGCCGATGATATGGCGGAACGAGTCTCCAAGCACACGTACACTTTAGCTGACTTCAGAATGACCTGAGCGAGCAACCCTCTTGCCTGAAGCCAAACTTGTTAAGCCAGTACCTTTCCCAGTAGCTGATCAAGATTGCTGATCAAGACACAAGACACCATCAAACCTTTTATTACGCACAACTATGTCTTATCTTGCTCACACCTGTCTCTGCTCCTTTCTTTATGGTCCATTTTACGATGGGGATGTGCCCGTTTTTATGGTGGGTTCGATCGACCTGTCTGATGAAGAATGTTGGGTTTGACTAAAAATTGATTGTGGGCTGGACAAACTGAAAAATGGGCTTGTCATCATTATTCTGCGGTTTTATCGTGAAAACATGTGAATGGCCAACTGTAAAATCAGGAATGTTCGCCTGAAGCATAGTATTTGGTATAAGAAGGGATGACTAGCTTTGTGAAGTTGAGCAGTCTCCTGAGAACATACACCGTGTTGTACTTCTAGGATACCTGTTACTGGCTGCAGCCAATAAATCTGATCTTTGACGTCACCAAGTAGTTTCTGTGTTTCTGTAGTCTGAGACAGAAGAATCCGAAGTCTTCGGGTGTGTCCCCTGGCACCGCTGGGATCTAAATAACCCGGTACTTCATTTGGCGCCCAACATGGGGCGATTTCAGCGGTACCGGTCCAAGCCTGAGGTTCGTGAGGAGCTTTGTGTTAAAAAATCTGGAGGAAGGCCAACCACTTCATCGACCCCTGTATGTCGTCGTGGTCCAAAAGTCTTTGCTGCGAGGTTCCTCGCTTTCCGACGGCTACGAAGGACTGCTGCCCTGACTATCGCCCTGTCTTGGACCCTTTGATGATTTGTAGAGTGAGACGATAGACGAGTCTTCTGGTGACGTCATCGATACCTCAGTTAAGTATGAGTGGAGCGTCTCCCAGTCCTTAGTTTTTGGGTATCCCCTTGGGATCTTTGATTTGGAACTTGCAAGTACCAAAGCCGAGGGACTCGTGTATTCACGAGACTATCGTTTTTGATATTCCCTTGAAGTTTGAAGCTAGGCTAGTGAGCGAAGATGCCTGGTCTTAGCAGACTTGGAAATTTGTTTTGTAGTGGTTATAATAGGCATTCCCGATTGGAGGACTTGTGTCCGGTTCCTCCAATTGGAACTCCAACCTATGAGCTCTATGTGAAGCATGGCGTGGGCCCTATCGCATATAACGAAGTATGGATTCGTTACACAAAGAAGGACGGTGTCCTACAATGGCCCCAATATGGTAGTTTCGACACGGAAATTTTAGATAACCTAGAGGTTAGACTTTTCAAGAAGAAAGCCCGGCCGGCGATGTTTGACTCTTTCCGCCTATGGCGAAAGGAAGCCAAACAGAAAGAAATTTAAATTAGCGAAGAGAAATAAAAGAGAAAGGGGTATCTCGATAATGCAAGCTGCTATGCAGTATAAGGATGATGAAGAGGAACAAGCGAGTGAACAGTTGCACAGGCAACGTAAACTGGCGATTGATAAATGCTATCCAGTTTTGCCACCTTTTCAGCAAGATGCAACGAAGGAACTTGAAAAAGATCCTTTAATGTCACATTTGTTGAATTCGCCACCCCCTTATGCGCAGAGTGCTACAGCACCTCCGCAACCTTTAGTTGCGCAACCTCTGGTTGCTTTGCCTCTTACTGTTGCACAGCCGCCAGCTCCTCTTCAGCTGGCTCCTACTCCTCTGGTGCAGCCTTCTCAAGGGCTGCCGACTTTGCTACCTGTTCCGTCTTTAATACCTACGACTTTTTCACCTGTTCTTGCTGTTTCCTCTGCTACTGCTCCTACATTAGCTTCTTCTCAGTCCGCTTTATCCCCTGTTCTGTCAACTTCTCCTTCTGTCCGACAGAGAATGATGGGCACTGTTACTAGTCTTCTGTCTCCTTTCTTTGGGTCATTAAACACGACCCCCGCTTCAGAGCATACACAGTTGCGTAGCCAACTGCCTGATTCTAGAGAGAAGGGAGTATTGGACCACTTGGCGCGTAGATGGGTTACCGACCCTACAAGATACGAGTTAGAGTCTGTTATGGATGTCTTCCGCCAATGGGAAGCACCGAAGCAGAGATATGTTTTTGATAAAATGTGTGTTTTTCATCTCGAAGAATTGGAGGATCGTGACTTGGAACCCAATCCACCTGAGTTGTGTCATGTACGGTTCGAGTTTGCGAAAGGCACGTTTGTGGGTTCCGACGTTGAGAGAGCAGTTGCGACATTGTTGTCGTTTAGGAATGAGGCTATTTCTCGATCGTTGTTTGAGCCTGATCCCTCTGTTAGGAGGAAAGTGAGACAGTATCCCATGAGAGAAGTCCCCCCAGTTTGGAAAGAAGGAGATCTAACCGCTAATCCACCTGTTCAGCCTCATTTTCAGCGTGTTTGGGTGCATGTTCCATGGAAGCGAGCTGAAGTCTTGGCCCTTAAACAGACCTAACCTGACCCCCGTAAAAATCCTGCAGGCTATTATAAGGAACTATCACAGACTGCAGACTCATTTGTTATGAATTTAGCTGATATAGACATGTTGTTTGGAAATGTGGTCCCGCAGCCTTTGTGGGGTTTGATTCGTCACACGGATCATGCGCAGGAGTTAGGGGACACATGGGCTAATATTAGTGCGGCAAATGACAGACAAGTAGGCGGTGCTAAACCTGAGCCTTTAGTAGCAGAACTCCCTGGTAGGATCGTTACTTACATGAAGACTCTAATGCCTGCGATGCGTGTGAATTGGGATAAATTGTCTGCTTGCAAGCAAAAGAAAGAGGAAACTGTGTCTGATTTCTTCACTAGGTTTGAAGAAACGTTTATCGACCACAGTGGTCAAGACATGAGTACAGAAGGCGGTCAACGGTTGTTCGTTGACAAGTTTGTGCACAATTTGCTTCCCGAGTTGTGTAAGAAATTGAAAGACTCAGAGAGTTCTTGGGCCGTTTCCTCTTCAGCACAGATATTGGCTACTGCACAATACTACGAAAATAGAGATAAGGATGAGAAGGACAGAGCAGACAAGAAAACTAAAGAGTTAACAAGCATTGAAAATGCAATAGGTCTCGCAATAGAAGAGTTTGACATTTTTCGTTTTGCAAATGGATGAGTGGTGTTGCGTGGATGAGTGGCGTTGCGTGGATGAGTGGCGTGTGTGAGTGGCGTTGCGTGTGTGAGTGGCGTTGCGTGTGTGAGTGGCGTTGCGTGTGTGAGTGGCGTAGCGTGTGTGAGTGGCGTTGCGTGTGTGAGTGGCGTTGCGTGTGTGAGTGGCGTTGCGTGTGTGAGTGGCGTTGCGTGTGTGAGTGGCGTTGCGTGGATGAGTGGGGTTGGAATGCAATAGGCCTCGCATTAGAAAAGTTGTAGTTATTGGTCTTGTAAATGACATAATTTATTTATTTTTTCGTTGTTAAAATTGCTAAATTGATGGCTTTGTCATTTACAATGCCAATAGTTATAACTTTCGCAAATGTGACACCTATAGCATTTGGAATGCAACATGTTTTGTATTTACGTTACTTATATGGCAGCTCTGGTCGTTATGCTACATCCCTAGATAGTTTTATCTTTCGCAAATGTGACACCTATTGTAACACAATATGTGTTGTGAGGGTGAGTGAGGGTGGGTGAGGGGTTGAGGGTGAGGTGTTGAGGGTGAGGGGTTGAGGGTGAGTGAGGGTGAGGGTGAGTGAGGGTGAGGGGTTGAGGTTGAGGGTGAGTGAGGGTGAGGGTGAGGTGGTGAGGGTGAGTGAGTGTGAGGGGTTGAGGGTGAGTGAGGGTGAGGGTGAGTGAGGGTGAGGGGTTGAGGGTAAGTGAGGGTGAGGGTGAGTGAGGATGAGGCTGAGGGGTTGAGGGTGAGTGAGGGTGAGTGAGAGTGAGGGTGAGTGAGGGGTTGAGGGTGAAGTGTTGAGGGTGAGTGAGGGTGAGGGTGAGGGGTTGAGGGTGAGTGAGGGTGAGGGGTTGAGGGTGAGTGAGGGTGAGGCATTGAGGGTGAGTGAGGGTGAGGGTGAGTGAGGGTGAGGGTGAGTGAGGGTGAGTGAGGGTGAGTGAGGGTGAGGGTGAGTGAGGGTGAGTGAGGGTGAGTGAGGGTGAGTGAGGGTGAGTGAGGGTGAGTGAGTGTGAGTGAGGGTGAGTGAGGGTGAGGGGTTGAGGGTGAGTGAGGGTGAGGGATTGAGGGTGGGTGAGGGGTTGAGGGTGAGTGAGGGTGAGGGGTTGAGGGTGAAAGGGTGAAGGTGAGGGTGAGTGAGGGTGAGGGTGAGGGGTTGAGGGTGAGTGAGGGTGAGGGTGATTGAGGGTGAGGTGTTGAGGGTGAGTGAGGGTGAGGGTGAGTGAGGGTGAGTGAGGGTGAGGGTGAGGGGTTGAGGGTGAGTGAGGGTGACTGAGTGTGAGTGAGAGTGAGGGTGAGTGAGGTGTTGAGGGTGAGGGGTTGAGGGTGAGTGAGGGTGAGGGTGAGGGGTTGAGGGTGAGTGAGGGTGAGGTGTTGAGGGTGAGTGAGGGTGAGGAGTTGAGGGTGAGTGAGGGTGAGTGAGTGTGAGTGGTTGAGGGTGAGTGAGGGTGAGGGTGAGTGAGGGTGAGGGGTTGAGGGTGAGTGAGGGTGAGGGTGAGGGTGAGTGAGGGTGAGGCTGAGGGGTTGAGGGTGAGTTAGGGTGAGTGAGAGTGAGGGTGAGTGAGGGGTTGAGGGTGAAGGGTTGAGGGTGAGTGAGGGTGAGGGTGAGGGGTTGAGGGTGAGTGAGGGTGAGGGGTTGAGGGTGAGTGAGGGTGAGGCGTTGAGGGTGAGTGAGGGTGAGGGTGAGTGAGGGTGAGTGAGGGTGAGGGTGAGTGAGTGTGAGGGTGAGGGTGATTGAGGGTGAGGGGTTGAGGGTGAGTGAGGGTGAGGGTGAGTGAGGGTGAGGGTGATTGAGGGTGAGTGAGGGTGAGGGGTTGAGGGTGAGTGAGGGTGAGGGTGATTGAGGGTGAGGGGTTGAGGGTGAGTGAGGGTGAGGGTGAGTGAGGGTGAGGGTGAGTGAGGGTGAGTGAGGGTGAGGGGTTGAGGGTGAGTGAGGGTGACTGAGTGTGAGTGAGAGTGAGGGTGAGTGAGGTGTTGAGGGTGAGTGGTTGAGGGTGAGTGAGGGTGAGGGGTTGAGGGTGAGTGAGGGTGAGGGTGGGTGAGGGTGAGTGAGGGTGAGTGAGGGTGAGGGGTTGAGGGTGAGTGAGGGTGAGTGAGGGTGAGTGAGGGTGAGGGGTTGAGGGTGTGTGAGGGTGAGGGGTTGAGGGGGAGTGAGGGTGAGGGGTTGAGGGTGAGTGAGGGTGAGGGTGAGGGTGGGTGAGGGTGAGGGGTTGAGGGTGAGTGAGGGTGAGTAAGAGTGAGGGTGAGTGAGGGGTTGAGGGTGGGTGAGGGTGAGGGATTGAGGGTGAGTGAGGGTGAGGGTTGAGGGAGGGTGAGGGTGAGTGAGGGTGAGGGTGAGTGAGGGTGAGTGAGGGTGAGGGGGTGAGGGTGAGTGAGGGTGAGTGAGGGTGAGGGTGAGTGAGGGTGAGGGTGAGTGAGGGTGAGTGAGGGTGAGGGTGAGTGAGGGTGGGTGAGGGTGAGTGAGGGTGAGTGAGGGGTTGAGGGTGAGTGAGGGTGAGTGAGGGTGAGTGTGAGTGAGGGTGAGTGAGGGTGAGTGAGGGTGAGGGGTTGAGGGTGAGTGAGGGTGAGGGTGAGTGAGGGTGAGGGTGAGTGAGGGTGAGGGTGAGTGAGGGTGAGGGGTTGAGGGTGAGGGGTTGAGGGTGAGGGGTTGAGGGTGAGGGGTTGAGGGTGAGTGAGGGTGAGTGGGGTTGAGGGTGAGTGAGGGTGAGTGAGGGTGAGTGAGGGAGAGTGAGGGAGAGTGAGGGTGAGTGAGGGTGAGGGGTTGAGGGTGAGGGTGAGTGAGGGTGAGGGGTTGAGGGTGAGGGGTTGAGGGTGAGGGGTTGAGGGTGAGTGAGGGTGAGTGAGGCTGAGGGGTTGAGGGTGAGTGAGGGTGAGTGAGGGAGAGTGAGGGTGAGTGAGGGTGAGGGGTTGAGGGTGAGGGTGAGTGAGGGTGAGGGGTTGAGGGAGGGTGAGGGTGAGTGAGGGTGAGGGGTTGAGGGTGAGTGAGGGTGAGGTGTTGAGGGTGAGTGAGGGTGAGGGGTTGAGGGTGAGTGAGGGTGAGTGAGAGTAAGTGTGATTGAGGGTGAGGGGTTGAGTGTGAGTGAAGGTGAGGGGTTGAGGGTGAGTGAGGGTGAGTGAGAGTGAGTGCCTTGTGTTATTTTGTATGTAATGTAAATGTGTGTGTTTTGTAATATGTGTTGTGTTATGTGTGTGTTTTGTGTCTGTTGACTCCCGTATGTAAGTGAATAATTGTAAAATGGAGGACGCAATGCGTGTCCTTGACGCTACCTACGTTAGCGTTCTAGTTTTTTTTTTGTATTGTTAAATATTGTTTTTGATTGACGTTTATTTTTAGCCAATCGGAGCGCTACGTTTTTGACGTAGCGTTCCGATTTGCTTACGTCAACGGTGGAAATGCCCAGAAGATCGAGAAACTTCGGGCGCGGAAAGCGTGTGCTTGTTGGTGTGGTGTTGCTGCGTTGTTTGACAGGTAAGATATTATTTGTAAGTGTTTTGTTATCTAATTAAATGTAGTATCCATAGTATGTACAAAGTAATTAATTATTAGGAGTGTGTTTATATAAATATAGAACTTTTTTGTTAGCGATTGTAATTATTGTCATTTATTTATGTAAATTAAATTTAATTAAGTGTTTTTCTTGTTGATATATAATGTATATGTTAGCGACAACTCTAATTTAATTATTTTGTAGCTGCTGTTCGTTATTTTACGTACATGAAATGATTTTAGCACTTAGAAGGGCTATTTCGTTTCGAGTATATTTATGTATAAATAAGATGTACTGTTATTTAATGTGTATAATTTAAACTTTTTACAAACTGCTATTTTGTAATTGTATGTAATAATGTTCGTGATATTTTTAATTTAGGGTATGTAAATATTGTGTTCTAGTTGCGTAAAAGTCAATTTTAATCCTTACTGATGGGATGTTTTCCTGAAAGTTTTAGTGAGAAGCCAGTTATAAATGTTCTGGTCCTTGTTAAGTAAGCTTTGTTCCGTGTACCTTTGCATGTTTATGGTCACTGTCTATAACCAGATGTACTAACAATGTGGAAGTTCATCCATCTTGTGACTGATGATTTTTTGAACGTGTATTTGTTATATTCATTTGTCTTTGTATTAGAACGTTTATTATTGGACTTAAGTTCTTGCTTGTAGACATCTTCTTTCCCTTATTGTTTCGCATACCTTAATGAATTTTTTACATTCCTTTGCTTACTTAGAGTGGAATACTTTATTGTATTTTTTGCAGAATTGCAATTAGGCTGTGAAGGCTCGTGCTTTTGTGATTACGCACTTTGTGTTTTTGAATTACTCCGGCATGGTTTAATGGTTTATTTTCCGTTACTTTAGTAAGTGCTTTATGTTGTGAATTGGTGTCCTTTTGATGGCTTTGTCCACTTTTAACGTGTTGTATTTGCTGTGTATTCAGGTGTTTCCCTATTTTTTGTGCATTTATGTTATATGTTAAAAAATGGTTTTATTTTACAATCTCTTTCAGCATTTTTGTGTACTAATTGATGCACTGTCCTTGCGTTGCATTGTTTTAAGTTTTGAATAGCTCCAAGTGTGTTATCCGATTTTTATTTATTAAAATAAATGTTGCCTAACGCTATTTATGTGTGTAGTTGGAGGGTGGAGTTATATTTGGAGGGTAGAGTTGTAGGGTGGTATTGTAGTTATAGGGTGTAGTTTGAAGGTGGACTTGGAAGGTGTGAGCGTTAGTGGATATGATGGTCCGGGGGTGTGAGGGTGTGTGATGGTGTGTGAGGGTGATTGAGTGTGACCGTTTTAGTATGAGTGAGGGTGTGAGTGTGTGTGAGGATGAGGGGGTGAGGGTAAGGGGATGTGAGAGTGTGTCATGATAGGTGTTGGTGAGTGAGGCTGAGAGTGATTGTTGTGAGGGTGTGAAGGTGAGTGAGGGTGTGCGAGTTTGAATGTTGAGGGTGAGTGTTTCTGAGGGTTGAGGGTGTGTGAGGGTGTGTGAGGGGGTGTGAGGGTGAGGTGGTGATGTTGAGTGATGGTGTGTGAGGGTGAGTGAGGGTCTGTGAGTGAGATGGAGTTGAAGTTGTGGTTGAGGGTGTGTTGGTGAGTGAGTGATGGTGTGTGATGGTCTGAGTGTGATTGAGGGTGTGAGGGTGTTAGGTAGGGTGATGATGAGTGAGGGTGTGTGAGGCTGAGGGGTGAGGGTGTCATTGGGTGTGAGTGTGAGTTGTTGTGATGATGCTTTTGAAATGTTTGCACTGTCTGTCAGGGGGCTTCAGCTGTCCTCTGCGGGCGCCATTAGAGGAATAAAAAGTGGCATAGATTTTGTTAAGTTATGCTGTACAGGTACATATCATAATAAGATAATTAAAATCCTGATAGGCAGGAGAAATAGATTACCATGTTAAAGGTGTGTAAGATTATGGGCCCAGGTGAGTATGGTGCTTAGAAATATCCTAAACTGGTAATCTCGCGCCATCAGAGTCGAGGTAGTTTTAGGGACAGTGGGTGGCGGTGGAGGGGGGGGGTTCAAGATAGTGTATATAAAAATGGGCAGGATTTTAGGTCTCAGGACAGGGGAGGGAAATGTGTAATCGGGATAGTTGTTAAAAGAAAGAGCGAAGGAATATGTAAGCTGAGAGATGTGGCATAACAGAAGGATTGGTAGTGCGGGCACTGCTGCTTAGGGTTTCTGCGAGATTTGTGTAAGTAAATGGAGAGGGGGAGAGAGTTGGAAGAGAGCGTGAAAGAGGCAGAAAGGTGGAGAGTAAAAAAAAGAGCGAAGGAATATGTAAGCTGAGAGATGTGGCATAACAGAAGGATTGGTAGTGCGGGCACTGCTGCTTGGGGTATCTGCGAGAATTGTGTAAGTAAATGGAGAGGGGGGAGAGAGTTGGAAGAGAGAGTGAAAGAGGCAGAAACGTGGAGAGTAAAAGAAAGAGCGAAGGAATCTAAGCTGCGAGATGTGGCATAACAGAAGGATTGGTACTGCGGGCACTGCTGCTTGGGGTATCTGCGAGATTTGTGTAAGTAAATGGAGAGGGGGGAGAGAGTTGGAAGAGAGAGTGAAAGAGGCAGAAACGTGGAGAGTAAATGAAAGTGCGAAGGAATCTGTAAACTGAGAGATGTGGCATAACAGAAGGATTGGTAGTGCGGGCACTGCTGCTTGGGGTATCTGCGAGATTTGTGTAAGTAAATGGAGAGGGGGGAGAGAGTTGGAAGAGAGAGTGAAAGAGGCAGAAACGTTGAGAGGAAAAGAAAGTGCGAATCTGTAAGCTGAGAGATGTGGCATAACAGAAGGATTGGTAGTGCGGGCACTGCTGCTTGGGGTATCTGCGAGATTTGTGTAAGTAAATGGAGAGGGGGAGAGAGTTGGAAGAGAGAGTGAAAGAGGCAGAAACGTGGAGAGTAAAAGAAAGAGCGAAGGAATATGTAAGCTGAGAGATGTGGCATAACAGAAGGATTGGTAGTGCGGGCACTGCTGCTTGGGGTATCTGCGCGATTTGTGTAAGTAAATGGAGAGGGGGGAGAGAGTTGGAAGAGAGAGTGAAAGAGGCAGAAACGTGGAGAGTAAAAGAAAGAGCGAAGGAATATGTAAGCTGAGAGATGTGGCATAACAGAAGGATTGGTAGTGCGGGCACTGCTGCTTGGGGTATCTGCGAGATTTGTGTAAGTAAATGGAGAGGGGGGAGAGATTTGGAAGAGAGAGTGAAAGAGGCAGAAACGTGGAGAGTAAAAGAAAGAGCGAAGGAATATGTAAGCTGAGAGATGTGGCATAACAGAAGGATTGGTAGTGCGGGCACTGCTGCTTGGGGTATCTGCGCGATTTGTGTAAGTAAATGGAGAGGGGGGAGAGAGTTGGAAGAGAGAGTGAAAGAGGCAGAAACGTGGAGAGTAAAAGAAAGAGCGAAGGAATATGTAAGCTGAGAGATGTGGCATAACAGAAGGATTGGTAGTGCGGGCACTGCTGCTTAGGGTTTCTGCGAGATTTGTGTAAGTAAATGGAGAGGGGGGAGAGAGTTGGAAGAGAGTGAAAGAGGCATAAACGTGGAGAGTAAAAGAAAGAGCGAAGGAATATGTAAGCTGAGAGATGTGGCATAACAGAAGGATTGGTAGTGCGGGCACTGCTGCTTGGGGTATCAGCGAGATTTGTGTAAGTAAATGGAGAGGGGGGAGAGAGTTGGAAGAGAGAGTGAAAGAGGCAGAAACGTGGAGAGTAAAAGAAAGAGCGAAGGAATCTGTAAGCTAAGAGATGTGGCATAACAGAAGGATTGGTAGTGCGGGCACTGCTGCTTGGGGTATCTGCGAGATTTGTGTAAGTAAATGGAGAGGGGGGAGAGAGTTGGAAGAGAGAGTGAAAGAGGCAGAAACGTGGAGAGTAAAAGAAAGAGCGAAGGAATCTGTAAGCTGAGAGATGTGGCATAACAGAAGGATTGGTAGTGCGGGCACTGCTGCTTGGGGTATCTGCGAGATTTGTGTAAGTAAATGGAGAGGGGGGAGAGAGTTGGAATAGAGAGTGAAAGAGGCAGAAACTTGGAGAGTAAAAGAAAGAGCGAAGGAATATGTAAGCTGAGAGATGTGGCATAACAGAAGGATTGGTAGTGCGGGCACTGCTGCTTGGGGTATCTGCGAGATTTGTGTAAGTAAATGGAGAGGGGGGAGAGAGTTGGAAGAGAGAGTGAAAGAGGCAGAAACGTGGAGAGTAAAAGAAAGAGCGAAGGAATATGTAAGCTGAGAGATGTGGCATAACAGAAGGCTTGGTAGTGCGGTATTGCGGGCACTGCTGCTTGGGGTATCTGCGAGATTTGTGTAAGTAAATGGAGAGGGGGGAGAGAGTTGGAAGAGAGAGTGAAAGAGGCAGAAACGTTGAGAGGAAAAGAAAGTGCGAATCTGTAAGCTGAGAGATGTGGCATAACAGAAGGATTGGTAGTGCGGGCACTGCTGCTTGGGGTATCTGCGAGATTTGTGTAAGTAAATGGAGAGGGGGAGAGAGTTGGAAGAGAGAGTGAAAGAGGCAGAAACGTGGAGAGTAAAAGAAAGAGCGAAGGAATATGTAAGCTGAGAGATGTGGCATAACAGAAGGATTGGTAGTGCGGGCACTGCTGCTTGGGGTATCTGCGCGATTTGTGTAAGTAAATTGAGAGGGGGGAGAGAGTTGGAAGAGAGAGTGAAAGAGGCAGAAACGTGGAGAGTAAAAGAAAGAGCGAAGGAATATGTAAGCTGAGAGATGTGGCATAACAGAAGGATTGGTAGTGCGGGCACTGCTGCTTGGGGTATCTGCGAGATTTGTGTAAGTAAATGGAGAGGGGGAGAGAGTTGGAAGAGAGAGTGAAAGAGGCAGAAACGTGGAGAGTAAAAGAAAGAGCGAAGGAATATGTAAGCTGGGAGATGTGGCATAACAGAAGGATTGGTAGTGCGGGCACTGCTGCTTGGGGTATCTGCGCGATTTGTGTAAGTAAATGGAGAGGGGGGAGAGAGTTGGAAGAGAGAGTGAAAGAGGCAGAAACGTGGAGAGTAAAAGAAAGAGCGAAGGAATATGTAAGCTGAGAGATGTGGCATAACAGAAGGATTGGTAGTGCGGGCACTGCTGCTTGGGGTATCTGCGAGATTTGTGTAAGTAAATGGAGAGGGGGGAGAGATTTGGAAGAGAGAGTGAAAGAGGCAGAAACGTGGAGAGTAAAAGAAAGAGCGAAGAAATATGTAAGCTGAGAGATGTGGCATAACAGAAGGATTGGTAGTGCGGGCACTGCTGCTTGGGGTATCTGCGCGATTTGTGTAAGTAAATGGAGAGGGGGGAGAGAGTTGGAAGAGAGAGTGAAAGAGGCAGAAACGTGGAGAGTAAAAGAAAGAGCGAAGGAATATGTAAGCTGAGAGATGTGGCATAACAGAAGGATTGGTAGTGCGGGCACTGCTGCTTGGGGTATCTGCGAGATTTGTGTAAGTAAATGGAGAGGGGGGAGGGATTTGGAAGAGAGAGTGAAAGAGGCAGAAACGTGGAGAGTAAAAGAAAGAGCGAAGGAATATGTAAGCTGAGAGATGTGGCATAACAGAAGGATTGGTAGTACGGGCACTGCTGCTTGGGGTATCTGCGCGATTTGTGTAAGTAAATGGAGAGGGGGAGAGAGTTGGAAGAGAGAGTGAAAGAGGCAGAAACGTGGAGAGTAAAAGAAAGAGCGAAGGAATCTGTAAGCTGAGAGATGTGGCATAACAGAAGGATTGGTAGTGCGGGCACTGCTGCTTAGGGTTTCTGCGAGATTTGTGTAAGTAAATGGAGAGGGGGAGAGATTTGGAAGAGAGAGTGAAAGAGGCAGAAACGTGGAGAGTAAAAGAAAGAGCGAAGGAATCTGTAAGCTGAGAGATGTGGCATAACAGAAGGATTGGTAGTGCGGGCACTGCTGCTTGGGGTATCTGCGAGATTTGTGTAAGTAAATGGAGAGGGGGGAGAGAGTTGGAATAGAGAGTGAAAGAGGTAGAAACTTGGAGAGTAAAAGAAAGAGCGAAGGAATATGTAAGCTGAGAGATGTGGCATAACAGAAGGATTGGTAGTGCGGGCACTGCTGCTTGGGGTACCTGCGAGATGTGTGTAAGTAAATGGAGAGGGGGGAGAGAGTTGGAAGAGAGAGTGAAAGAGGCAGAAACGTGGAGAGTACAAGAAAGAGCGAAGGAATATGTAAGCTGAGAGATGTGGCATAACAGAAGGCTTGGTAGTGCGGTATTGCGGGCACTGCTGCTTGGGGTATCTGCGAGATTTGTGTAAGTAAATGGAGAGGGGGGAGAGAGTTGGAAGAGAGAGTGAAAGAGGCAGAAACGTTGAGAGGAAAAGAAAGTGCGAATCTGTAAGCTGAGAGATGTGGCATAACAGAAGGATTGGTAGTGCGGGCACTGCTGCTTGGGGTATCTGCGAGATTTGTGTAAGTAAATGGAGAGGGGGAGAGAGTTGGAAGAGAGAGTGAAAGAGGCAGAAACGTGGAGAGTAAAAGAAAGAGCGAAGGAATCTGTAAGCTGAGAGATGTGGCATAACAGAAGGATTGGTAGTGCGGGCACTGCTGCTTGGGGTATCTGCGAGATTTGTGTAAGTAAATGGAGAGGGGGGAGAGAGTTGGAATAGAGAGTGAAAGAGGTAGAAACTTGGAGAGTAAAAGAAAGAGCGAAGGAATATGTAAGCTGAGAGATGTGGCATAACAGAAGGATTGGTAGTGCGGGCACTGCTGCTTGGGGTATCTGCGAGATGTGTGTAAGTAAATGGAGAGGGGGAGAGAGTTGGAAGAGAGAGTGAAAGAGGCAGAAACGTGGAGAGTACAAGAAAGAGCGAAGGAATATGTAAGCTGAGAGATGTGGCATAACAGAAGGCTTGGTAGTGCGGTATTGCGGGCACTGCTGCTTGGGGTATCTGCGAGATTTGTGTAAGTAAATGGAGAGGGGGGAGAGAGTTGGAAGAGAGAGTGAAAGAGGCAGAAACGTTGAGAGGAAAAGAAAGTGCGAATCTGTAAGCTGAGAGATGTGGCATAACAGAAGGATTGGTAGTGCGGGCACTGCTGCTTGGGGTATCTGCGAGATTTGTGTAAGTAAATGGAGAGGGGGAGAGAGTTGGAAGAGAGAGTGAAAGAGGCAGAAACGTGGAGAGTAAAAGAAAGAGCGAAGGAATATGTAAGCTGAGAGATGTGGCATAACAGAAGGATTGGTAGTGCGGGCACTGCTGCTTGGGGTATCTGCGCGATTTGTGTAAGTAAATGGAGAGGGGGGAGAGAGTTGGAAGAGAGAGTGAAAGAGGCAGAAACGTGGAGAGTAAAAGAAAGAGCGAAGGAATATGTAAGCTGAGAGATGTGGCATAACAGAAGGATTGGTAGTGCGGGCACTGCTGCTTGGGGTATCTGCGAGATTTGTGTAAGTAAATGGAGAGGGGGAGAGAGTTGGAAGAGAGAGTGAAAGAGGCAGAAACGTGGAGAGTAAAAGAAAGAGCGAAGCAATATGTAAGCTGAGAGATGTGGCATAACAGAAGCATTGGTAGTGCGGGCACTGCTGCTTGGGGTATCTGCGCGATTTGTGTAAGTAAATGGAGAGGGGGGAGAGAGTTGGAAGAGAGAGTGAAAGAGGCAGAAACGTGGAGAGTAAAAGAAAGAGCGAAGGAATATGTAAGCTGAGAGATGTGGCATAACAGAAGGATTGGTAGTGCGGGCACTGCTGCTTGGGGTATCTGCGAGATTTGTGTAAGTAAATGGAGAGGGGGGAGAGATTTGGAAGAGAGAGTGAAAGAGGCAGAAACGTGGAGAGTAAAAGAAAGAGCGAAGGAATATGTAAGATGAGAGATGTGGCATAACAGAAGGATTGGTAGTGCGGGCACTGCTGCTTGGGGTATCTGCGCGATTTGTGTAAGTAAATGGAGAGGGGGGAGAGAGTTGGAAGAGAGAGTGAAAGAGGCAGAAACGTGGAGAGTAAAAGAAAGAGCGAAGGAATATGTAAGCTGAGAGATGTGGCATAACAGAAGGATTGGTAGTGCGGGCACTGCTGCTTGGGGTATCTGCGAGATTTGTGTAAGTAAATGGAGAGGGGGAGAGATTTGGAAGAGAGAGTGAAAGAGGCAGAAACGTGGAGAGTAAAAGAAAGAGCGAAGGAATATGTAAGCTGAGAGATGTGGCATAACAGAAGGATTGGTAGTGCGGGCACTGCTGCTTGGGGTATCTGCGCGATTTGTGTAAGTAAATGGAGAGTGGGAGAGAGTTGGAAGAGAGAGTGAAAGAGGCAGAAACGTGGAGAGTAAAAGAAAGAGCGAAGGAATCTGTAAGCTGAGAGATGTGGCATAACAGAAGGATTGGTAGTGCGGGCACTGCTGCTTAGGGTTTCTGCGAGATTTGTGTAAGTAAATGGAGAGGGGGAGAGATTTGGAAGAGAGAGTGAAAGAGGCAGAAACGTGGAGAGTAAAAGAAAGAGCGAAGGAATATGTAAGCTGAGAGATGTGGCATAACAGAAGGATTGGTAGTGCGGGCACTGCTGCTTGGGGTATCTGCGCGATTTGTGTAAGTAAATGGAGAGGGGGGAGAGAGTTGGAAGAGAGAGTGAAAGAGGCCGGAACGTGGAGAGTAAAAGAAAGAGCGAAGGAATCTGTAAGCTGAGAGATGTGGCATAACAGAAGGATTGGTAGTGCGGGCACTGCTGCTTAGGGTTTCTGCGAGATTTGTGTAAGTAAATGGAGAGGGGGGAGAGAGTTGGAAGAGAGAGTGAAAGAGGCAGAAACGTGGAGAGTAAAAGAAAGAGCGAAGGAATATGTAAGCTGAGAGATGTGGCATAACAGAAGGATTGGTAGTGCGGGCACTGCTGCTTGGGGTATCTGCGAGATTTGTGTAAGTAAATGGAGAGGGGGGAGAGATTTGGAAGAGAGAGTGAAAGAGGCAGAAACGTGGAGAGTAAAAGAAAGAGCGAAGGAATATGTAAGCTGAGAGATGTGGCATAACAGAAGGATTGGTAGTGCGGGCACTGCTGCTTGGGGTATCTGCGCGATTTGTGTAAGTAAATGGAGAGAGGCAATAGGCTCGCAAAAGACCCCTGACATTGAGGCTTGCTATTTGAACTTCCAATAAAGTCAGTCATGGGAGTTAAATGGATAAGCAAGCGGGACTTCTGAGAATAAAACTGGCAACACTCGAACCCATTGAAGGGAGTCTGATCGAACTAGTAGGCAAAGATCTTTCAGACAGACTGTATAGAGTGAAGGAATAAAGATTCAGTTAACATAGTTCAAAAGAAATAGCACACAACAAGAAAAATGTCTAACTATTCTATTGCGAGACCTATCGCATTTCCATTAGTGTAAGTAAATGGAGAGGGAAATTGTAAAACAGACGGAGGGCATTGCTGTGGGGAGGGGGTGTAGGAGAAATGCACAAGGCGGGCAGCGGAGGGAGCGGAGCGGGGAGAGCGGCATGTGGATTGTAAAACAGACGGAGGGCATTGCTGTGGGGAGGGGGTGTAGGAGAAATGCACAAGGCGGGCGCGATTTGTGTAAGTAAATGGAGAGAGGCAATAAGCTCGCAAAAGACCCCTGACATTGAGGCTTGCTATTTGAACTTCCAATAAAGTCAGTCATGGGAGTTAAATGGATAAGCAAGCGGGACTTCTGAGAATAAAACTGGCAACACTCGAACCCATTGAAGGGAGTCTGATCGAACTGGTAGGCAAAGATCTTTCAGACAGACTGTATAGAGTGAAGGAATAAAGATTCAGTTAACATAGTTCAAAAGAAATAGCACACAACAAGAAAAATGTCTAACTATTCTATTGCGAGACCTATCGCATTTCCATTTGTGTAAGTA
Source organism: Lissotriton helveticus (assembly GCF_964261635.1). Classification (NCBI taxonomy): domain Eukaryota; kingdom Metazoa; phylum Chordata; class Amphibia; order Caudata; family Salamandridae; genus Lissotriton; species Lissotriton helveticus. The sequence goes on from NC_136072.1 coordinate 885,730,028, forward strand.
AATGGAGAGGGAAATTGTAAAACAGACGGAGGGCATTGCTGTGGGGAGGGGGTGTAGGAGAAATGCACAAGGCGGGCAGGGGAGGGGGCGGAGCGGGGAGAGCGGCATGTGGATTGTAAAACAGACGGAGGGCATTGCTGTGGGGAGGGGGTGTAGGAGAAATGCACAAGGCGGGCAGGGGAGGGGGCGGAGCGGGGAGAGCGGCATGTGGGTGTGAAGAAGCCGGGGCCTTTGAAGTGAAGCTAAGCTTCACTTCAAAAGGTGTCGGAGGAATGCGGGTGAGGGAACAGATGGCGATTGCGGCTGTGCACGCGCTTTTAAGCTCAATGCACATGCGCATTGAGCTTAAAAGTCACGGGCACTGCAAGGAATCGCCACGAATCCTTGCTTCTTAGTTAAAGGTTGTTTAAGCCGCAATAGGCTCGCAAGCTCGATGCGCATGCGCATCGACAGGCGAGACCTAAAAACGAAGGTTCTCTTACAGCAAGCGTATCCGCCCCGTAGTAATCAGCGTGACTATCAGCAACCTCAGCAATTTCAGAGAAACTCGCAAAGGTTCGAGTTTTCTCAACCACGTTTTCCTGTAGGCCCTAATCAGTGTGCATATTGCAAAGAAGAGGGCCATTTTAAAAGTAGCTGCCCTGTGTTGTTACAGCGCATGAGGTCGGGGTGTTCCACAAGCTCTTAGAGGTAGAGGGCGTGGAGGATTCTCCCAGAACGCACGTCCGTTTCCTCCTCAACATTCAATGAATAGTTTTGATCAGCAGAATAACGCGTCTGGTAGGACGACTCAGTACTATGCCAATGACTACTATGCAGAAGGTGAGAATATGGAAGGTGATGATTGCTAGGACAGCCATAGACAAAGAGAGGGAGTTGTTTCAGTTCCAGTAGATCAGAGTGGACCTTATGTTGAGGTGATTACATCAGGTGTGTCAGAGCCTTTTCTGTTGGATACTGGTGCTACGAAGAGTTCTATTATGCACTCTAAACTCCCTGGCGCACCTTTGTCTGGCGAGACGAATGTTTCAGTAGGTTTTTCTGGCGCCCCGGTTAGGAACCCGATTTCTAGTCCTATGTCTCTTTCTGTTGGACCTTGTGAATTCGAAGCACCCCTTATTCTGATTACAGGTTGTGGTGAGAACTTGTTAGGATTGGATCTGTTGAAAAGATTGTATGCGACATTGTATTGTTCTCCTTCGGGAGTACAACTCACATTGGGCAAGAAAGTGGTCTCCACGACGTATTTGTCGAAGGATAAACTTCCGTCAGAATTGTTATCTCTTCCTGATATTCTGTGGGCTACTGGTCCTAATGACGTGGGTCTTTTGGAAATACCGCCATATGTTGTGACGTTGAAAGCGAATGTTAAAATGCCGCGCATTCCCCAATACAAGATCTCTAATGAAGGTGAGAAGGCGTTGCTAGCGATCATTTATGATTTGATTGAGAAAGATGTAATTGAAGAAACAAGAGGTAATGTTTGCAATAGCCTTGTTTTACCTGTCTTGAAACGTACTGACTCTTCACAGCCACCCGTTTACAGGTTTGTGATCGATCTTAGAGAGGTGAATAAAATCGTTGTGCCACAATTTCCTGTTGTTCCTGATATCACTGCCTTATTAACTATGATTCCAGCTTCCGCCACTTGGTTTTCAGTGATTGATTTAAAGAATGCCTTCTTCAGCATCCCAATTGCCGAGGAGAGTAGGGATATTTTTGGTTTCTCTCTAGGAGGTCGCAGCTTCCGGTTCAAGCGCGCTCCTCAAGGCTATTGTGAGAGTCCGTCAATCTATAGTCAGGCTTTGAAAACACAACTTGATACGATTGTTCTACCTGATGGTGCTGCTCTTATTTAGTACGTCGACGATTTGTTAATCGCTGCAGATACTGAAGAGATTTGTAAAGAAGCCACCTTGTCGTTGTTACGTCATTTGTCTAATTTGCATCATAAAGTGTCTCTTTCGAAATTACAGTACTGTCGACAAGAAGTGACCTACTTAGGTCATTTCTTATCGAAGGAGGGAAGAAGATTGACCCCAGAACGAATTCAGGCACTTGCAAAAATGAGTGTGCCAGTTACACAGAGAGAAGTGCGTGCCTTCTTGGGTATCACTATTTACAACAAGGGGTGCTCATTGCACCATCAGGATTCAAGCAAGCCGGGCCGAAGACGGCTGGAATGCCAGAAACCGGTCCCCGGAAGCTTGTTTCCTTCCCAGTGTAAGAATTGGCTTTTGTAGTCTGGTCTGCCCTGTTCCCATGATGCACTGGGCCAGGGACAGACTAATTTGCATACAGCCAGGTTCTGAAACTGGGATGGTGCAATGAGCTAAAAAACGGTGTTGGATCTAGCCCTGATCTCTTGACTGGGTGAGAGTACTCTGCTTAGTTCAGAGACTCTGTCCATCACCACCCCGTGTTGTAATTAATTTTTGTCCGCCCTAAGCGTGGAAGGGTATACTCAGATGTGAGTCCCTTGCTCATTGCACCATCAGGATTCAAGCAAGCCGGGCCGAAGACGGCTGGAATGCCAGAAACCGGTCCCCGGAAGCTTGTTTCCTTCCCAGTGTAAGAATTGGCTTTTGTAGTCTGGTCTGCCCTGTTCCCATGATGCACTGGGCCAGGGACAGACAAATTTGCATACAGCCAGGTTCTGAAACTGGGATGGTGCAATGAGCTAAAAAACGGTGTTGGATCTAGCCCTGATCTCTTGACTGGGTGAGAGTACTCTGCTTAATTCAGAGACTCGGTCCATCACCACCCCGTGTTGTAAATAATTTTTGTCCGCCCTAAGCGTGGAAGGGTATACTCAGATGTGAGTCCCTTGCTCATTGCACCATCAGGATTCAAGCAAGCCGGGCCGAAGACGGCTGGAATGCCAGAAACCGGTCCCCGGAAGCTTGTTTCCTTCCCAGTGTAAGAATTGGCTTTTGTAGTCTGGTCTGCCCTGTTCCCATGATGCACTGGGCCAGGGACAGACGAATTTGCATACAGCCAGGTTCTGAAACTGGGATGGTGCAATGAGCTAAAAAACGGTGTTGGATCTATCCCTGATCTCTTGACTGGGTGAGAGTACTCTGCTTAATTCAGAGACTCGGTCCATCACCACCCCGTGTTGTAAATAATTCTTGGGTATCACGTCATATTGCAGACAATGGATACCGAATTTTTCCCTACTGGCCAAACCTTTGGTGGCATTGACTTGTAAAGATACACCAAATCCCCTTCCGTGGTCCGAAGAGTGTCAGAAAAGTTTTTCGGAATTGCGCGATGCATTGTTTTCGGCTCCTGTGTTGGGTAGCCCCGACTACAGTAACCCCTTTACACTGTATGTCCATGAGAGAGAAGGATGTGCATTGTCAGTGATGACGCAATCTTTTGGGGACAAGCAGCGTCCATGTGCGTATTTCTCGTCGACTTTGGATCCGGTAGCTAGAGCGTTGCCGAGCTGTCTGAGAGCTACAGCGGCAGCAGCTGTTTCTATTCGACAGTCTGCTGGTTTGGTGATGAATAATACGTTGATTGTAATGGTTCCACATGCAGTGGATACTTTGCTAAACAGAACCAAGACACAGCATTTAACTAGTGCTCGATTGTCAGGTTATGAGCTGACACTTTTAGCGAGCCATGTGCACATAAAGCGATGCAACACGCTGAATCCAGCTACGTTTGTCAGATGTTTCTGAACAACATGATTGTTTTCTCAGGACAGAAGAGGAGACGAAAGGAAGAGTAGATCTTAGGGACACTCCTCTTGTGAAGTGCGATGGTACCTTATGAGTGGATGGTTCGTGCTTCAAGCTTCCGAATGGTGATATGACTGCGGCATATGCTGTTACGACCTTGCATACGATTGTTGAAGCTGCACGTATCCCACATAACTCCGCTCAAGCAGCAGAGTTGATTGCACTTACGAGAGCGTGTGTATTATCAAAAGGAATGAGAGTAACCATATATACTGACAGCCAGAATGCGTTTGGTGTGGCTCACAGTTTTGGACGATTGTGGAAGGAACGTGGGTTCCTCACGTCTCATGGAACTAAGATTCAGCATGGTCAGTTGGTAAATGAGCTCCTCGAGTCACTTACTTTGCCGTTGCAAGTTGCGATTGTGAAATGCAGTGAACATAAGAAGGTTACTGACGACGTTGGTCGCGGTAATGCGTTTGCTGATGAGGTTGCGAAAGAAAGGGCAAGAGATGTGGTAAGCCGAATGTATGTTGCGGGTCCTGCAAGATGGATTGGTGACGTTGGAATGTGTGAATATACGATAGAGAGTGTGAAGTCTATCCAAGCTGAAGCTACAGAGAAAGAATTGAGTGTGTGGAGAGAGAGTACGGGTAAATTGGATGCGAATGGTTGTTGGGTTGAGTTGTCAGAGCATCAGCTATGGTTGTTACCCGATGCGTACGTGCTTGCAGTGGTTACAATGGCGTATGGAATGGCCCACATCAGTGTGAAAGGGATCGGTAAGTTGTTGGCTCCAGTATGGCAAAATGCTGGAATTCCCAAGTGTGCAGAGAATGTGGTTAAAAATTGTATGGTTTGTCTGAGATACAATCCTGTTAAGGGAACTCCAACTCCAGCTGGTCATTTTGCGCCTCCAACGTATCCGTTCGAGGTTTTGCAGCAAGATTTCATCCACATGGAGAGGTGCAACAACTTGAAGTACGTACTCGTTGTTGTTTGTGCCTTTTCGAGATGGGTAGAAGCATATCCCCTAAAAGATAATACTGCCTTGTCCACAGCGAACGCCCTTCTCAAAGAGTTCTTCCCTAAGTTCGGTTTGCCGAGAATGGTTTGGAGTGACAATGGGAGTGAATTTGTGGGTCAAGTGATGAAGAGAGTGTGTGAAGGGCTAGGAATCCGCCAGAAGTTCCATGCTGCAAATCACCCCCAATCAGCTGGACTAGTAGAGTGCTATAATGGCACTCTGAAACTAAAACTGGCCAAAATACAAGCAAGCTCTGGCCTTAAATGGCCTGATGCTTTGCCATTAGCACTTTTGTCAACTAGGATGACTGTACATTCACGAGTGGGACTTAGTCCTTATGAGATTGTGTTTGGTCGCCCGGCCAACATATGGGGAGTGCCGAGGCCGATGAAATTCAGCGAGATTGAAAACCCTGTACTGCTTGATTACTTGTATGATCTGACGGCTAAATTGCGTGTCTTACACCAACAGGTTCATGATACACTGCCTCAGGCTTCTGGAGATCCAGGGCATGCAATCGATCCTGGATCGTTGGTACTCATCAAGAACTTCCAGTGGACAAAGAACGATCAGCCCCGCTGGATCGGCCCCTACTTGGTGCTTTTGTCCACAAGAACTGCAGTACAAGTGCAAGGAAAAAAGAACTGGGTCCACGGCGTACACTGCAAGAGGGTCCCTTTGCCTCTGCCGTACGACCGGTGGGTCCAGGAGGGTATTGCTGATTCTGAAACTGAGACTGTGCCTCGTGTCTGCCTTTCAGCGATACATGTTTAATTGGGACAAGTTCTGAGCGTGAAAGTGACGACCTTTTGCAAGAAGCCGTGCCACCGTCAGTTCGATTGGACACTACCGGGCCTGAACTCCTATTCCAAGACCAGACGTTATCTGGAAAAAGCCGTTATAATTTGAGACCAAGAACCATGGACAAATAAAAATTCTTTTTACTTTTTAGAAAAAAAAGGTTCAGCTCTCCCATCCGAGAAACTGTTTTGACCGATTTTTGTTTTTCGAACCGCCATCCGGGTTCAGCTGTAGGGTCGCGGTGTCAAGTCTCTGGAGTGCAAGCCGAAGACACAAGGTCGACGGTTCTGGTTGGTCCTAGGGCGTTCCCTGGACTGACAGACGCATTCCTTAGCACGGAACACCCTACCTCCGCGAGCAGCAAGGTTAGAGGATGGAGTTTTTCGAGATGGAGAGACCTGCCAAAGAGATGAATTTTAGAGCCAAACTGTATACAATGATGAGTAGAAAACGTTTTCTGATATTATGCATTTTTATGTTGCTTAGCCTGATGGTGTTTTTAATGCGATATGTTTTATTCTCTTTTCGAGTGTCGTTTGCACCCACTCCGCAGCCCATACCTCCGTCTACTGTTTCCTCGCACTCTTTTCACCCTCTACCTGAACTTGAGTCCGTTAGAAGATTAGAGTTTATTAATAACTCCTTCGTTCAGCTTCTGCACCAACACCAATTAGTAGTGAACACAACTAACTGTTGGGTGTGTGGTCTTATGCCTCATACTACTGATAAAGGTATTCCTTACCTAGGTCTGCCATTCAGCTATAATGGTTCTGTGTGGGCATACCGAACGATGTTCATCTATGCTCGCGAAGTCCACCCCCTACGTTCTGTGAAAGACAACCCAAAGAATAGTGCTCTAGTCAAGGGAATAGTCGACATGATAAAGGGAGGTAGTGCCTATGAGGCTATACCGAAAGATGAGACACTAGCGTATATTGGATGGAACGTGACTGGATATGGAGCGAGTCTGAGTGAGAATCAGCGAGCAAAAAGATCCTCTCCGACTTGGATTGTACCCCATCAGGGTCATCTATGTCTGCAAGGTAATGGCAAGAATCCAAGAGCTCAGTTAGGGAAGAGTATCTGCACTGAGACGTATGTTTTTGCGTCTCAGACTTCCCCATCGTTCCTAGCAGCTAAGGGTACCTATTTCATCTGTTATGATAGAGCATACACATGGTTGCCCCCTGATTTCTTGGGCACATGTTTTGTCTCGTTCCTGTTGCCTCCCACCTACACAGCTGCGGCAGATTATCACAAGACAAGGGTAGTTAGAGGCGTCTTCAGTAAGGAAGATACTGCAGGACAAGAATTGAGTAACTTCTCGAAGGGTTTTCTGCCGTTTTGGGGACCTATGGTTAACAGCAGGTACATACGACAATTGACGAGGGTGGTTGAGTCCACCGTAGTTGAAACTGCCGGTGCCTTTAGTAACTTGACTGCTGAGCTCCAGTCGGATCGTCTTATGACACTCCAGAACAGAGTTGCGTTAGACGTCATACTTGCAGATCGAGGTGGGGTATGTAAAGTGATCCAATCAAGTTGCTGCGTTTTCATTCCAGATAATGCTCCGACAGTGTACCAGGCCATTTTCAGACTGCATAAGATCTCCGAATCTATACACGTGGATAAAGGAGATTGGTCGTTGATCGGATGGTTCTGGGGACTGTTATCCACGTGGGGATGGAAGATTCTGATGATCATTGGGATGATCTTAGCCATTCTTTTCCTGTTCTGTCTGTGCGTACAGTGTGCTCCTGCTATATGTGGCCTCTGTGCTACATCGTGTGTAAGGGAACCTGTACCAAGAGACGTGCTAAGTAATAGGATGATGCTACAGCAACATCTTGATGACCTGATGAATATAGACCTAGACTCAGACTAACATGGGTTTAGGTTATTGCCTATGTAAGGGCAAAAGGAGGGTCTGAGGTACTGAAATTCTGAACCCGTTTCATAAAAGTCATCGTACCATGACGATTTTGGTAGCATCAGACCGAAAATGGCGAGTGTAAGGTGTATAAGTATTTTCGTCATATTCGAGTGACGAGATCACCGTGAAATCAGAGTTTCCGTTCTGAACCCTCGGGTTCCATCTTGCGTGCGGCAGCCATTTTGTGGTTGCCCTCACATAGGCCGATGATATGGCCGAACGAGTCTCCAAGCACACGTACACTTTAGCTGACTTCAGAATGACCTGAGCGAGCGACCCTCTTGCCTGAAGCCAAACTTGTTAAGCCAGTTCCTTTCCCAGTAGCTGATCAAGATTGCTGATCAAGACACAAGACACCATCAAACCTTTTATTACGCACAACTATGTCTTATCTTGCTCACACCTGTCTCTGCTCACTTCTTTATGGTCCATTTTACGATGGGGATGTGCCCGTTTTTATGGTGGGCTCGATCGACCTGTCTGATGAAGAATGTTGGGTTTGACTAAAAATTGATTGTGGGCTGGACAAACTGAAAAATGGGCTTGTCATCATTATTCTGCGGTTTTATCTTGAAAACATGTGAATGGCCAACTGTAAAATCAGGAATGTTCGCCTGAAGCATAGTATTTGGTATAAGAAGGGATGACTAGCTTTGTGAAGTTGAGCAGTTTCCTGAGAACATACACCGTGTTGTACTTCTAGGATACCTGTTACTGGCTGCAGCCAATAAATCTGATCTTTGACGTCACCAAGAAGTTTCTGTGTTTCTGTAGTCTGAGAGAGGAGAATCCGAAGTCTTCGGGTGTGTCCCCTGGCACCGCTGGGTTCTAAATAACCCGGTACTTCAGAAAGAGAGGGAGAGAGAGAGAGAAGGAGAGAGAGAGGAGAGAGAGAGAGAGAGAGGAGAGAGGGAGAGGGAGAAGGAGAGAGAGAGAAGGAGAGAGAGAGAAGTAGAGAGAGAGAAGTAGAGAGAGAGAAGGAGAGAGAGAGAAGGAGAGAGAGAGGGTGAGAGAGAGAGAGGGAGAGAGAGAGGGAGAGAGAGAAGGAGAGAGAGAGAAGGAGAGAAGGAGAGAGAGAAGGAGAGAATGAGAGAGAGAAGGAGAGAATGCGAGAGAAGGAGAGAGAATGAGAGAGAGAAGGAGAAGGATGAGAGAGAGAAGGAGAGAGAGAGGGAGAGGAGAGAGGGAGAAAGAGAGAGAGAAAGAGAGAGAGAGAAAGAGAGAGAGAGAAGGAGAGAGAGAGAGAGGAGAGAGAGAGAGAGAAGGAGAGAGAGAAGGAGAGAGAGAGAATGAGAGAGAGAGGAGAGAGGGAGAAGGGGAGAGAGAGGGAGAGAGAGAGGAGAGAATGGGAGAGAGAAGGAGAGAATGAGAGAGAGAAGGAGAGAGAGAAGGAGAGAGAGAGAGGAGAGAGAGAAGGAGAGAGAGAGAAGGAGAGAGAGAAGGAGAGAGAGAGGGAGAGAGAGGAGAGAAGGAGAGAGAGAAGAAGAGAAGGAGAGAATGAGAGAGAGAATGAGAGAATGAGAGAGAAGGAGAGAGAGAGAGAAAGAGAAAGAGAGAGAGGAGAGAGAGAGAAGGAGAGAGAGAATGAGAGAGAAAGAGAGAGAGAGAGAATGAGATAGAGAGGAGAGAGAAGGAGAGAGAGAGGAGAGAGAGAGAGAGAGAGAGAGGAGAGAGAGAGAGAGAAGGAGAGAGAGAGAGAGGAGAGAGAGAAGGAGAAAGAGAGAGAGGAGAGAGAGAAGGAGAGGGAGAGTGAGAAGGAGAGAGAGAAGGAGAGAGAAGGAGAGAGAGAAGGAGAGAGGAGAGAGAGGAGAGAGAGAGAGAAGGAGAGAGAGAAGGAGAGAGAGAAGGAGAGGAGAGAGAGAGAGAGAGAGAGAAGGAGGGAGAAAGAGAGAGAGAAGGAGAGAGAGGGAGGAGAGAGAAGGAGAGAGAGAGAAGGAGAGTGAGAGAGGAGAGAGAGAGAAGGAGAGAAGGAGAGAGAGAGAGAGGAGAGAGAGAGGAGAGAAGGAGAGAGAGAAGGAGAGAGAGGAGAGAGAAGGAGAGAGAGAGAGAGAGAGGAGCGAGAGAGAGGAGAGAGAGAGAGAGAGAGAGAGAGAAGGAGAGAGAGAAGGGGACAGAGAAGGGGAGAGAGAAGGGGAGAGAGGAGTGGAGACAGAAGGGGAGAGAGAGAGAGGAGAGAGGAGAGAGAGAGAGAGAAGAGGAGAGAGAAGGGGAGAGAGAAGGAGAGGGAGAGAGAGAGAGAGAGAGAGAGAGAGAGAGATAGAGAGAGAGAAGGAGAGAGAGAGAGCTGACCTCATTTAAAACTAATGAACCTGACCTTATCATACTGACAGAACTTGGCTAAACAGAATCATCCTCACCCATCTTAGACATTTTAGTTCCCCCAAACTATTACATCACAAGACTTGATCCACCTGATAAGCTAGGGCAGAGTTCTTCAATCTGTGGGGCGCGCCCCCCTGGGGGGGGCGCGCCACCGTCTCAGGGTGGGGGCGCATACTCCGCCGTAATTCTCACCTTTGTCCTCTACTGATTAAAGAAACAGACGGCAGAGTGAAGCTGCAGGGGCCCGAAGAAGGGGTGAAACTATTAAAGCCTCATTAACAATACGAGATTTCTCTTTCAGCATGTAATCAGCCGTAAAGGGACTAAGCACAGGTGTAAATGAAACGTAATTATTGTGGGAGGGTGCAGCACTGATAAAGGGTTTTAAACTGCCCTTCTGAAGACAAAGGTGAACCATATGGTTGGAGAGGGGATAGAGCCACTTATATATCTGAAAACAAATGTGTGCAGGGGCTCTGTTCATCTCTGCAGCGTGCGGGCTCTGTTTCACATCACGTTATTGTTAGAAATGCAAGTGATCTCATAACGTGTTGCAGAGGCCTCCTAGGGACTCGTTGAGCAGATCATTCCTGAGAAGTTTGCATGGAGTGCAGGTTTCAGCTTTAGGCCGAATTTCACTGTGCATCTTTTTTTTTCTTGTTTTATTTAATTTGCGCAGGCCTGCTTGGCAACACCCCTGACAGTTATTTTTTTTTCTTGTGCCTCAGTCATGATCATCTTCAGAGCTGCCGCCTGTCTGCCCTGTAACAGCTGAGAACTGTACATTACATAGCAGTCTGTCTTCTCACTGACAGTAAGCTGTATTAGTAGTTGCTTGCACTAAACTGTTTTGGGTCAGGTGACTGTGAGAGCCACTGTGGTGCTTGCCAACGTAACTTTTCAGCGCGCAAAGCAACACAGAGTCAGAAGAGCATGCCGGGTAGCTCTGTGTGACAGGCTGCAACTGGTGTGATGGGGCCACCAGCGGGGCTTGGCAAGCAGTGGGCAATATTCAGGACCGGGGTGCACTGCTCAGTAATACAGCTTGTGGTTTATGATGTGACTCATCTTAGAGTTCCTTGTTGCTCACAGGGGTGTCATTTCTGATATGTATGTTTCCCTCGTCATCACTGCTTGAGTTTGCCTGCGAGAAATTGTCACTCATAGTCCTTGAAATGTCACTCATAATTACACTGAAATTAAGAAAATGTCACACATAGCAATCTGAAACCTTGGCAGCTATGTTTGGGGGGGGGGGGGTATCCTGGTTAATTCCTACAGCTGAAATGCTTTAGCTGCAGTGGGAGGCAAGGAGACCCCTTTTCTAAAACTGAAAGCAACTATTTTGCAACTATTTACTGCAAGTGTCTGGGAATGTATCCTGCATTCAGACAACTTGCTCCTCATTCTCGCCCTTCACTTTCATGCTCACACTGCACTCACAGCGATCACAATTCCCTCATACTGACCCCCATGCACTCACACCATTCACCCTGCACTCAGTGATCACGCTGCTCTCACAATGCACTTCCACGGTTTTCCCTGTACCGCAACCTGCAGCCACACAAGCACACTACCCACCCTGCACTCATGTGACACTTCACTCATCTGTCCCCCTCACTGCTCAATCTGCAATCTCACTTAAACAAGCCCATCACTAATCATGCATTCATTAGTCCTACTCTGCACTAACATGCACACCCAAATTCATATGGTCACCTCACTCACCCTGCAGTCACTCCACGTACCCTACTCTCACACTGTCGCATACCTCACTGTGCACTCACATGAGCACTCCTGCCACCCTCACAGCACAGAGGGTTAATGTGCCTGCTACAAAGAAGGTGTACCATGCAGATCAAAGAACTGAGGGGCATATGTTCAAGGAAGTTGCGGAGTGAGGCGTTTAGCAGTCATGGGTTAAAGCCTCTCTCCGCCACTTCAGAAACGGAAGGCTGCACCATATTTACAACAATATGGTGCAGCCTTGCGTTTCCCCTTAGAAGTGTAGTGCCAACGCAGACACCATTGCACCATAGTTCAAGGGTGTCTGGGTGCAGGGAAAATATTGTTTATGTTCAGGAGGGGGACCTTCCTGTACATAAACAATCTTTAAATGTCATGTGTCTCACTTCCATGTGTGCTGCTTAATGCAGCACACACAGAAATCACAAAATTGATTTTTTTTTTAAAGAGTACAAATACAAGGCATTTTGCTTTTTCCATGTGTGCTGCACAAGGCAGCACACATGGATGAATCAAAAATGAGGAGAAATAATGCATTTCTCCTACTTTCACCAGCTTAAGACCAGGTTTTCCCTGTTCTTAATTTTAACGCTGCCTCACTTTTACGCTGCCCTTGTAAATAGGGCGCAACATCAAAATCAGTGCCTGTTGCAGTGGAACGCACACTGCAACACCCACTGCCCACCATTTCACGCTAAGCATAGTATGAAAGAGGGCCGTATTTACAAGGCAGCGTTAAGCCAAGTTAAGTGGCTTAACTCTGCCGTGTAAATACGGCAATGCCCCTATCACCACCACAACGTCGTAAAAAGTGACGGTGTGGTGTCTATAGGTGCTTGTACATATGCCCCTGAGTATGACGAAACTATGAGTAGCACTATAAAAAAAAGTTATATGTTTGCCAGAAAGGTGCTATAGAGAGATGAGGTGCATTGTTGGTGAGTGGTAGTGAGGGAATTCATGGAGAAGGAGGAAACACTCATTGTTTTGAACATTATTTGCCGGATATGGCCAGGGATATGCGGGTGGCGGTCAATTATGTAGTGTACCAGATTCCAGAAATTTCTGTCAGGTGGTGGGGGGGTCCGACATTTAAAAAAAATCAGCTGGGGGGGCTCAACCTTCAAAAGTTTGAAGACCTCTGAGCTAGGGGGTGGCATTGCCTGCATTCATAGGAACAACCTCTCTGTGAACCACTCCAACACCCCGGTATTCTCTTCATGTGAATACCTCTGCCTAGTCATCTCGAGCAATAACAAACCAATATGCTCACTCCATTGTTTCTACCACCCTCCCGGTAACAACCTGACCTTCATCGAGCACATCATGGATATTTTAGCAACAAATGTCGGTCATCAGATTACCCAGATCTTCCTGGGGGACTTCAACCTCCATTGGAACGATCTAAACGACCCAGAGGTCAATAGCCTCAAAGCTTTTCTGTCCGACCTCACCCTGTCCCAAATTTGTGATAGTCCCACCCACGATAAGGGCTCAACCCTTGATCTAGTGATCTCCAAAGCAGACTTTATTCAGCTTGAATCGATTCTTCCTTGCGACTGGTCTGACCACCACATAATCACTTTCCATATCAAGGAAGTAGTGAAATTACTCTCTATCCAACCTACGAGAACAAAAATCGGGAGGAGGAACCTAGATAACCTCAATCCTTCCACACTCGCAACCACCAGCCACATCTTCACGCCACCACTGGACGGATTAGATAATGTACAGGACTTGACCGATCACTACTTCAACTCTATGAACATGGTACTCTACAACATAGCACCCCTACAATTGAAAAGAGTCAGCACAAAAGACTCAAACCCTTGGTACGACGGTAGGCTAAATGAAGACAGAAGATCACTGAGAGCAATTGAAAGACAATGGAGATCCGCTCCATCCGCTGCCCACCTCAAACTACTAAGGAGCACCAGAAACTCCTATTACAGAAAGATTAGACGCTCAAAAGCTGACTTCATATGTAAACAATTAGACCAAGCTAAGAATCGCTCGAGAAAACTATTTGAAATAATCAAAACTCAATCAAAGGGTGTCTCCCACGCCCCCCAAGCTAGTCCGGAAACACTCCCCAATTGCGAGGAGCTTGCCGCCTTTTTCACTACAAAGACCGAGAATTTAAAGACAGACCTACGTAACGACCCACTATCCCACACACACACTATTACCACGCTGACTACACCAGTGACCCCGCCTAACTGTTCTTCAAAGCTCGACCTCAAGAACAATGCTTCCTGGACCACCTTCAACTTCTACAGCGAAGAAGTGATCTTAAATACGCTCATGGCTTTGAATCCCTCTAACCATTTCACAGATCCACTCCCAGCAACCCACTTAAAAACCTTCATGCCACAGCTAGTTCCTCTATGGACTAGGATTATAAATACCTCTCTTTTGCAAGGAACCATCCCCGACATCCTCAAAGCGGGTCAGGTAACCCCCATTCTAAAGAAAGTTTCAGCTGACCCGTCAGACCTGAACAATTATCGCCCTATATCCAACATTTCGACCCTGGCGAAACTGCTTGAAAAGTGTGTCCACATGCAGCTTAGTAATCATATCGACCACTTCAATCTGCTGGATCAATTCCAAT